>NC_056417.1:7295227-7598257 GCF_905147365.1 Aricia agestis
CTCACAGCTCCGGATGGTTCCCGCTGGCGTACACCGAACCGATCGTTAATGATGAGTCTGGGTAAGTTGCGTTATTGAATACAAGTTCATGTGTTCGCCCAAAGTGAAAACTTGTCATCTTTTCAGTTTGTGTTATCAGTCTTGTGCATTTCGTCAGCTTAAAAATATAATGGTAGACCGAATTCACAAATTCTAAGCTTCCAAAGACATTTATGCCCGGTTTCTCAGTTATAACTTTTCACTTGCGCTCAAATGACGTGTTAAAAATTCAAATGTCAGAGGGAATTCCCCGGCGCGTTGGAGCATCGTGCAGACACCGAGCGAGACGCCGCCGCCAGCGCCGGTCGCACACGCTTCCTCGCACCACCATCCACCGCGCATGTTCGGCGACACAGTCACTGCTCATCACGTCGCCAAGGTAAAACTATATTGTTTAAAGACATAAGATCAATAATAATAATTATTGAAAACAGATACTAGATACACGAGAACACGATAACTAACATTTTGTAACATACGGACATTTACTTATTTTTTCCCTTATAATTTAAGCAAACCTTGTAACTTATCTACTTCATCACCTGGCTAATATATCTCGTTATACATAAAATGCACTTTTTTTAATCATTTTCCCGGCCCTAAAGCCTCCATTTGTGCAAAAAAAACGTTTTTTTTTTTTTACTGTTAGTTATTGTATTCTACCATTGACGTCTTCAATTATGAAGCTAACTTGACTAAAAGTGACACTGTTAGCTGATTATTATAACATGTATTTTAAACTTTTTTCTTCTACAGGGTCGGCTGTCAGCTAACGCCCCTGGACTACCGCCTCAACTGCCAGCTCCATCTCCTAACGCACTAAGCTCGTCTGCCAGCGCCACATTCCATTCCACGCCGAGCGCCGCACCCACCGGCGTCAAGAATTCGACCTCGGCCGCCAATTTCACAACTCACGCCGTCATCGAGACCCGAAGCTTTGGACCCCAAACTTTACCTTTGAGATCACAGGTATAGACAAGCATATTAAACGGAATGAAATAGTTCATTCCTTCCGAATAAAACTCATTTGAATTTATTTGCTCTTTTTAGATGGCACAAAATAAAGCTGGTCCCACAAAAACTGTAGTCTCAGCGGTGGGCGCAGTTGGAAACGTATCATTACACAGCTCTAATGATTCTGGATTTTCTAATGAGCCTCCACCGCAACCTGACGTTGATTATAGTGATGAAGAAGCGCATCGTCATCGTGTACCGATCAGGTATTTAATCATTCATTAAAAGTAGACAAGCTTTGTTTTTTTTATTTGGTTGCTTGAATTTTTATTTGTAGTTGCGCTATGTTCATTTTTTTGTTTTCCTTTATTTTATAGTAAGACATCTCAACGTAACACCGACAACAAAGCGTATTTATTAAAAACTCAAAGCTTGAGGCGAGGAACGAGACTCAACAGTTCTAACAATGGATACTTGACTGATGATCAACAGTTACTCCTCCGTAACATGATGGATAACGATTCTCAAAGAGTTAAAAGGACCAAATCATTCTGGAAATTTGGACGTACTACTTCGGAAGAAATAATGGAGGGGATGTGCTTATGGCAGCATCGCGATATAGTTGACACTGTCCCCGAATTTAAGAAAAAGTTATTCGTTAAGCTGAAAAAAGAATTGCGGCCTGCCCCGGAAGTACCGGACCCTAAAAAAGTTATCAGCAACGAAAAACTTGCACCAGCTGAAAATGCTATTCCTTCTAGACCACAGGAAACCATTGATCGTAAAGATATAAAAGTCAACAACGGAATGAGACAGGCCCGAAGCATGGGATCCATTGAGTACAACGATCGTCAAGATAAAGAAAAGATGAACAAAACCAACCAAATTCAAACACCCGCAATGAAACAAAAGAGTACTTCAGAAAAATCGGTTGTAGAAGAGAAGCAAGAGGGATTTGTTCCTCGTAATGTTGAATCCCGACACTCTGATTTGACTAACACGAGCACGATAAAGACCAATTTCGAAAATAGCTTTTATAATGACGAAAACGGTGAAGGATTTGTTATGAAAACTGTAAAGCGCAGAGAAATATTACAAAGATACGATAATGATAGCAACTCAGATGATAATAATTCCGTGGCTTCAAGCACGGACCCTTACGATTGTATAATTGTTGATGACCACATGACTTCTAAAAAGCAACAAGAAATAAATCGTCGACGACAGACTAATTCGATGGAAAATGAAATAAAAGCTTCAAAGGAAAACGCGTATATGCCCGAGTTTGAAGAAATAGAGGTTACTCCAATACGGCCGCATATTAGGGCAACATTAGCATCGGACCGGTCAAAGAAGCCATCTCCACCCAAAACCATGGAGTTCAAAACATTTAAAGACAGCTCGAAGGAAATCAAAACTTTCTCTGCATCATCTGAAACTCTCAAGTATAAAGATAATGAACAGCCAACTGACCGTTACGGTAACCCGATTGAGATGAACAATAATGAAATTCATAACGGTGATAATTACAACGGTAACGACAGCGGAACCTTAAAATATAAGAAGCGATCGAGCGAGGACAAAGCTCGTAAAGAGCAATTTAATGGCCATAAAAAAGAAACACCCCAAGTAGAAGCTAGAAGCCAAAAGCGTCCATACCACGCCACCGAGCCAAGAATTGATTACTCACTGGACAGACGTAATACGAGAAAAGACTTTTCAAATACTAATAGCAGAGATGTTAAAAACAGAAATAGATTGAATAGAAGCTACGATGACAGTAGTTTGCCATACAACGGTAGGAGGGAGGAGAGATACTACGAGTCAAACATATCCTATTTCAGCGATCAGGAGCGACGAGCTTCGCGATACGATTATGAAACCGATTCGAAGAAGGCCGAAAAGTCAAAAATGAGGCAGGAAGAAGCTCGGCTCGAAGCGAGGCGTATAATGGATCGTCGAAGTGAGGCGCCTTACAGTGAATCGGATGATCAGAAATTCAATGAAGCCTTGAAGCAGCAGAGACCTCAATTGCTCCCTCGGACTAAATTGCTCAAAAAACCCGTGGACAGCAACGAGGCGCCCGAAGACGGTCACACTTTTGGACCGTGGTACGACTTATGGGGTAGGGAAACGTCTATGTATAAATAGTCATTTACTTTTTGTTTTATCTTCTTCGTCGTAAGTGCTAATGTAGATTAGACGCTTTGTATCTTTACTTCATAGTTTATACGTTGTTTTGTTATGTACTGAAGTACTTATATACCATTTAGTGTACTAACAAAATACTCTTAAATCTTAGAATACTTTTATATTTTTGTTTTTTAACTGTCATAACAAGTCTTTATCGTGATATTTAGAAATTGTACAAATGTTTAACTCGTTAATAATAACGAGTTAATAATAACATGTATAAACATGGGGATATTGGAATTTTCGTCCCTTTATGAAATTACAACGTAATATAAATAACCTGATAAATTAGGGTTGTCAGTAACTAATATGTTTTTGCACAGGCCCCAACAATTCGCCACAGTGAAACTGAGAAAGGCCCTAACAAATGATCGGTCGTCACCTGCCATTGAATGAATTATTACCGTAATTATTATTATTATGTTTATTTTGTTAAATATATATTTATATGTACATTAGAAGCATCGTGTATTTTGTACAGTTATTCATAGTTTAAGAAAAAAATATATCACATTTTTATAATGGTTGTTTTATTTGTATACCCTGTAGGAACCCATACATTTTAAGTAAGTAACTAAATCGGCATAAAAAAATAGACTTGTCTAACTCAATGAAAAGACTTTTAAGTTCGAATTTCGCCTATGGTTTAAACATTTGTACACAAGTTGAAAATAGGGCATTTCGTACAATACAATAGCAAAGGGCATTCAAGCTTCACAGATCTTTGAAGGGTGATCAATTCTACTGACGAATGAGATGTAGATTATGTAAACCCAACAGTTCCATATGCAACAGATATTAAGGATCACCGGATGTCTGAATCAGATAGCTTTACAGATAAGTTATATTACAGTTCTGGTAAAATAAAAATCTAAAGGGTTTTAGTACCTACTAATATAATTTGGGCTTGCAAATTATATTATTAATTACCATATAGGCATATAGTATAAACTTATTTTTAGTACAATACAATTAGTACAATATGGTATTTAAATATTATAATTATATGTAGTTTAATTTAGGAACAAGTCCATAAAAGTATCATATGTGATAACTCATGAACTAATCTACGAAAATGAGATAAATAAATAATATCCATTTTAAACCAAATGAAACCAAGAGGATTATTCATAAAATTAAAATCCTGCAAGTAAAAAAGAACATTCTTGCGAAAATAGTGCGCAAATAGGTTTTGCAAATTGATCGTTTATCAAAAAATGTCTTGGCATTGCCTATTCCTACTCTTTCATAAATGCGAAGAATGATAGAGCTGATATTATTATAATTAATACAAGGTGTAACTAAACTAAGTTGAACTAAGTGATAATAATTTAGAGCAGCACTCGGCAACCTTTTGGCAGGCAAGGGCCACAAGGTGGCAACACAAACTAATGGCGGCCTTACTCGTATAAACCCTACGAATAATTAGTTTTTATTATTCGTAGTATAAACACTAGAAACTCAGTATATACCTACACGTAATGAAGGAAAATAAGTTTAGTGTATCTTATAAAATGACACAAACAGCGAGGCAATTACTACTGGCAATATTAGAAAACACTGTTTTTGATACGTCATATAACTTATTCATAACACATTCACGGGCCGCAAGTAAGACGTTCAAGGGCCGCATGCGGCCCGCGGGCCGCGTGTTACCGACCGCTGCTTTAGAGTGTGTATGAGTCCCCTGTATTGAGTTGACAGTGAAAGTCGCAGCGCTGAAAGAGTATTTTTTTACTTTTTATAACAGATATTATTACTCTTAGATATAAGGAACACATTCACACCGTAAAATATTATCACTTAGTTTTGTTACATACTGTATAAGGGAAGTCGAGGCAAAAAGTGAATAGACACTTTGCACATCAACCCTTAAACTAGGGTAGTTTAGGTATGAACCTAAACTAACCCAGTTTTATAGTTGTTAACAGTCCTTTTAGGACTATCATTAGGTTAATAATATACGGGATATTTTTGTTTATCACTCATCATCGTTAACTAGCGCAAGTGAGCCTCTAAAATTATCTCTAGGAACTAAAATGACTTCGTCGCCTTGATAATTTGGCTGTAGCGATATCGATTTTTCTCAGCAATGACTAAAGCTAAGTTTAAAGTTCATTGTCAGTATTCATCATGTCTTTGTTTTTGAATTACCCATAGCATAACACGATTGGTCAACTTTTATAACACAGAATAATCAATCAAAAAGACCTCTGTAAAAAAGTGATTCTAAGGGAGATCGCAGACGACAGACTTTTTGTGCGATCGTGCGTGCGTGCCGACTGAATGGGCGCCGCCGCAGACTCGATCGCACAAAAAGTCTGTCGTCTGCGATCTCCCTTATTTTGCCAACAGAGAAGAGTGATTTAAGCTTCCAAAATTTGTGCATGGATTGGATGTACCAGACAAACCTTGCAGGTTTATGGTACACTCTCAATTAGACATAAGTTATAATTTGTATTACTTAAATATAAAAAAAAATTGGTTCAAGCATACACTTTAATTTGCCCATAGCTTATAATATGATATATTATATTTATGGTTTTTAAATTACGCGACAAAAAACCATTTTGTTGCTTACGCCCTTTCCATTTCGTGCTGTTCCATTGCTTATTTTCAGAAAACAATCTAAAACAAATCCAACACGGTTTTTTACTTTAACGCGGCGTCCGCGTCACCTTAATTCAACAATCAACATATTTCCAAGTTTTCCAACCCAAAAGCAAGCCACACAATCGTTATAAACATGGTGAGTTCAAGCCAATAGTAGCGGCGCTGACGGAATAACAAGCAGGACGTTGCGGGCATTGCTGATGGAGCAGGCCAGCCGAACAAATCGCCAGATATAGCGTTAACATACTATGTTGTATATATACACAGACATAGATAAAGATAGATACCGCATGTCGCTCGATTTGTATGAAAATAATTACTGTGATGTACCGATGATAAGAAACGTGTCCATTTTTTAGGCCAACGTTTCTATTTCTGCAGCCCAATACGGCGCTTTTAGGCATTTTTAAAATTCCGATTGACGTCCGATTCCGATAGCAGACTAAAGAAAAGACTTTCGAAAGACGAGCATTGCTCGTCGTTTTGGAACGCGATAGGGCACGCGAAGTACATACACATTCGGTATCTATCTTGATCTATGTCTGTGTGTATATAGCTATTTTTAACCGACTTCCAAAAAGGAGGAGGTTATATGTTCGACTGAGTTTTTTTTTTTTTAACAGTCCTAAAGGCTAAAAGTATGGGTCTTAGTTTGACATGATATGGAGTATGTGCGCAATATTATCAAAAACATTAGCTATTTCAACGCTGTTATGCATTTGTGACCAAGCTTACAAAAAAATACGTATTGAGTTATCAATGCAGTTATGTTCTAACATCATTTAGAACAAGACTGCATTTAAAACACACAAAATATGCTTAAAAGCGACCATTTACTTCTAATATTTTAGTAACCTGTAATCACTAATCAGTAAATTGGAAATCCACAGATAAGTCGAGGCAAAAAGTGAATGGACTTTTTTGCACATCAACCCTAAAACTCTGAAACTAGGTTAGCAAAAGGTATATTATAATATATTACTACACTATTTAAAAGTCTTGCTAGTGTTTAATATTATGTCTGATAAATTGAGATACTTTGAGGACATAAGTCATAAACTCATAACATGCAAATACTTTATAATTTTTGCGCAAAGAAGCAACGGGCAACATTTAGTAATTGATAAAAGATATATAATTCCTACTGTTGTTATCGACACAAAAGTCAATGGAATGAAGGATGAAGAAATTTCTGTAAGCTATTTATCCTCTAATACAGTAACAACAAAAACAACAAGAACATAAAAAGAAATCAATGTCAATCGGCTGTATCCAAAAATGTTGGATGATTTATCGTGACATCGGTTCCGGTAGATTTTCCTCTATCTAACACAACAGCCATGGGCGCCGACACAAAATATTTTCCCCTTATACAAGGATATTTGGATATTATTTTTGCCAAAAACCTACACATGCCGAGGTATTTAATGATGAAATTTAATCCCGTATCATCCATCCATACTAATATTATTAATGCGAAAGTGTGTCGGTCTGTCTGTCTGTCTGTTACCTCTTCACGCCCGAACCGATTTTGCTGAAATTTGATATGGAGATATTTTGAATCCCGGGAAAGGACATAGGAGACTTTTTATCTCGAAAAATGTACGGTTCCCATGCAATAAACGAGTTTTGGCGCAACGGAGTTGCGGGCGTCATCTAGTAATAAAATATAATATAATATCTATCGACATCAGTCAACTTTGCTGCGTGACGCGTCGATGCAATGCGATGCATTTTGAACCATGTAAATGCAATGATGAACTTTATTTACCACATAGAAATACACATTAAATAATTAACAGACACACAGTCATAATTTGGATTGCCCATCTGTGCATCCGTACCCTCTTTTCTAATTAGCATAACGATTCGCTATTACTTTTTTGAGCTTTACATTCGTTGTCGAAACGGTCCAATAAAATATACTGTCTAATATACGTATGTAGCCTATTTATACGTGGGAGAGCCATGCTTCGGCACAAATGGGCCGGCTCGACCGGAGAAATAACACGTTCTCACAGAAAACCAGCGTAAAACAGCGCTTGCGCTGTGTTTCGCCGAATGAGTGAGTTTACCGGAGGCCCAATCCCCTACCCTATTCCCTTCCCTACCCTCCCCTATTCCCTTCTCTTCCTGTCCCTACCCTCCCCTACTACCTTATTCCCTCTTAAAAGGCCGGCAACGCACCTGCAGCTCTTCTGATGCTGCGAGTGTCCATGGGCGACGGAAGTTGCTTTCCACCAGGTGACCCGTTTGCTCGTTTGTCCCCTTATTTCATTAAAAAAAAAAAAACGACTTACGAGTACAATAGGTCATTCTAGCCTCACTCCACATAAACATCACATAGCTTTAAACAGCATATTCCGCATAGGTACCGAGTAAGCGGTAAAGTTGGTGTATTATGTCGCCTCGAGTTAGCTGCAGCAAGCTGTAAGCCTGCAATTTGCCGCGATACGAAGATAAACGACCTACCTGATATTGTTGCTTTTATCAAAATTCTCTCAGTAATTAATTGTGATTTATTGCGGGGATATTTTAGCGACGGTGTTCGGTTTAAGAGACTTTTGATACGCCTATAATTTAAAGATTGCTATTACGTAAATTGATAGATTGCTATTATTATTTCCTATGCGTAAATAGCTGAAAAAAGTATTACGTACACTTTAATGCTAAAGGTTTTGGCAGAGTGTGATATTTTCTTATCTACAAGGTGTAACAAAAATAAGTGATAATACTTTAGGGTGTGTATGTGTTCCTTATAGAGAGTTCACTGTGAAAGTAGCAGCGCTGAAAGACCAATTTTTTTGTTCACTTTTGTATGGGGAAAGTCGTGACGTTCGGGCGCTCGCCCATACAAAAGTGAAAAAAAATTCTGGTCTTTCAGCGCTGCTACTTTCACAGCGAACTCTCTATAAAGAACACATACACACCCTAAAGTATTATCACTTATTTTTGTTACACCCTGTATATCTAAAGTATACCTATTTTTTTTTTTCAAAATATATAAGTATATACTTACTTAATTCAATTAATTAAAATCATTAGAAGCAGTAGAAAATAGGAATGCAAATACTTGAAAACTTCTAATATTTCCAAGATTATTATTATGTATTTACTCTACGCATGTACTCTGAAGATCTGGCTGGCCTCTTTGAACTTTATTGTCAAGTGATAAGTACGAAAAATACGTTTCTCTATAGATGAATATATTTTGCGTACTGAAATAACCAAGTACACCTGTGCCTCCTGTCCGTACCCGGATTTCTATGAGGTCCTTATGTCTTTGGCATAAGGATAAAAAACTACGAAGCAACACAGTAGAACGTCACAAAAGGCACGTTCACAAGAAATTTCCCGCACACCGAGTACTGCCTGAGCGGAGGACTGCAATTATATTTTTTGCCGGCTCCCAGCTCTACATAATCTTAGGCTGTATTCAAATAGATACAAGGACTCGACGCGCGTTTCGGTAACGCCACATCACATACATTTTATTCACGAAGACGTGCGTTAGCATGAGAGACATGAATAAAAATATGTATATAATATTAGGAAACTTCATTCAATGCTCTATGTTGTAAGTAGGTACTTACATAGAGTTTATCTACAACAGAAGATATTGAGGTCACACAATTATTTTTATATTTAATTACTGCTTACGTTTTGCTAAGCTTTATAATAGTATACGACTACAGTCTAAGTATGTAAATAAAGCTATGAGTTTTGCCCATAATATCTAGCGGATAATGGCAGTCAGGGTCAGCCGGCCTAAGATGCGCACATGAGAAAATTTTGTCTACATGTTTTCTTGATGTTAACTGGTTTATCTCTTCATTTCTATTCGCCCTAACATGTTATACTTTTTTCTCGTGTCTGTCGTCAAAATTAGAGATAGTTGTATTTTTTTTCTTAATCTGTGCTATTTTTTGTTTTGTCTACAAACCCTAACATGAAAACACATTTTTATCGAGTTTTGTCAAGATATTGACAAACGAGAAGAGTAGTTTGTCGATATAATATACATATCTATTGTCTGTGAAGCTAGTCTACGAACGAGAAATTTATCTCTCGACGTACGCATATTAGGGTAAAAGAGATAATATAATATATCGATATCGACAATATAACTACGCTCGAGAGTGAGATATCTCGTGCGCATCTTAGGCCGGCTGGAGTCTGTTCACACTGACATAAAACGAAACGGTGTTAGATGGATAAGACATAAAAGCAATACTTTGAAAATTGAAACATTGAGCTATACCTATTTAAGTTTCGTCACATCGCGTCTCGTATCGCCTTAAATATATCACAATAAATCTAAGTTAAAACTTGATACAACTAAATATGGAAAGTTGTAGAGTTTATGATAAGTTATTCACACCTTTAAAAGCGTAAGTGCAACGCCGACGGAACCTGCTCTAAGCCTGTAAGCCGATCAGACAACTTGCTGCCAGCTAGAATGTTCCAGAAAACTGCAACCAACTGCACAACTTGACGCAAATCCTCATAAAATATCTAGGACTACCTCTCTCTATCTTAGGTTTGTTGTATGTTCTTAGAATAGTACAATTACGAGTATCTTTTAATATCTGTCTAACAAAACTGAATGATAAATAAATAAATAAAAAACTCTTTATTCAAACCATTAATGAAACAAATCAGATACTTACAAAGAAAGAAAAAGAAACAGTTTCATATGATCTTTGTGTAAGAACTGCATGTCGCTTTTATTGTTCAGAGACTTTTCGAGATCGTTAACTTGATATTCAGAACTATACAACAAAAAAAATCATTAGATGGATATTCACACAAACGAACAGCTAAATAAAAGCTTTTAATAAATTGATTCTTGTTATAAAATAATGGTTCACGTCGTCAATTATAAAATTCAAACAAAATCCACAGTAACTCGATAAAAACTTTTTCAAAAGAGTTCGTTTGCCCCCGTCGAAAAACCCGACTTTCAATACATTTTACGTGTCATTTGTAGTACGATTTAAATAACAAAAGATGATGGTGGAGCAACGATGACAAACAAAAAAGCTTATTGAACCGCGGGTATCGAAGTAAAAATCAATTTACAGTGCAAATCGAGCGTTGGACCAATGTTTTCCGAGTCATCGGGTTCCTCAGAGGGACTTGGGTTGGAAAAATTTACACTTTACAAATAAAATGCGCTGATAATTTTTTATGCTGCGATCCCGACGAATGTGGAGATATCCTTTATTGGATTTGAAATCTAAATGTTTATTTGTCTGCGTCTGATATTCTCGATAGAAATGTGCAAAATATTATTTGTTTTTGCAATAAATTTCTATTTTGTTAAGCTTTTTTAAGTAAACGAACATTTTACATTTGTTTCAGATATCAAAGGACCGTAAAAAGTTACGATGCTGCATTGAATATTGAATATTAAAATTATTAAATATATTAAAATTGAATATTAAAACCTTTTAATTGAACTCAAAATAAAATCGCACTGCCCATACAATACTTCCACATGCATGTTCCCATGTTTTGGGTGCAAAATCATTAATAATGTACGACGCGTACCACTGTTCAGCACCTGTGCTACAAATTATCATCAGACATCGTTGAATCGATATTTACTATATCGACAGTCAATATAATAAATATAAAGTATGGATAGCCACACCATGTGTTGCTGCATACAACAATTTTAGATTCAACCTAAAGCGTATGATCCTGTTATAGTTTTGGAGCATTGAGATTAAGGGCCTTTTTCACCACCTGGTGTGCCGGATAGACTACAACTTATTTGACAGATGCTACATACTCTATGTGTCAAGTTAAGTTGTGGATAGCCTATTCGGAACTTATCAGGAAGTGATGAAACAGGCCCTAAGAACCTATAATCCAATTTAATGATAGGTGTACAAAATATAGTTTGCCGAATTAGTATTATAGTTTAGAAGTTGGTATAATATTGATTCTCTTGTTCTCCTTATCGTAAATAATCGAGCCAATGTAACTAAGGATCAACTCAGGTAGATGCATTTGTCAAGTACTGAATTGATAGATTTCAATTGCGTGAGACGATTGCAAATCTGTCCAATCCATAAAAATTTACAAATGCATCTACGCGTCGTGTAGCGGTCTGAATCTGAATGATAAACACTACATAAAAATTTGGTCATCCTTTTGGAATCTACACGCTATTTTTGTTGAAGGTTAAAAATGTTACAAAAATTTTCTAGCCCCCTCATATCCTGCAGTATGTAGTTTTTCCAGATTTTTCTCTCCGTTCCACTCGGAAATTCTGGAAAAGCGATAAGTATTTCCCGACGAATTTCAGTCGATGTGAACTGGCGAACTGGCGACATATAAAGGAAATAGTGCGGTTTAGCCAACGGACACAAAATAAAACTGTTTTGGACGTTAATGTTTGGGCGAGGAATGCGAATTAAAGTGGACTACGGAGTGTGCACTCTTTTTATTTTTCTCCGAACACGTGTGGAATTTTAAAAATAATCTTTGACCGGCACTCGTTATATTTTCAATGTTCCAAATTGCAAAAGATTTTACAAATGAATGTTTCGTCGAGAATCGAGATTTTATAATTTTGCCATTTATTATTTATAGGAGTTGAAGATTTATAGTGTTAGTGTCTGTCCAATGTCCATACTGAGGCATCTATCTTGATGCATTTACACTTTACAGTAGGAGTTCCGCTTACGACCACAATGATAATATCTTATAACGATCAAACACATGAGCTGCATCTTCTATATTCTATAAAAATAAAAATGTGTAAGTCTCGCTCAAACTGAGAACTACTAAACCAATTTGGTCTCGAAATATTCGTGGAACTCCAGAGAAGGCTTTTATTAAGAGGAAGGTGATACGAAGATCACCGATTCATCTTATAGTAATGCATACAAAAACGAAGATCAACAGACATTAACTACATAATTATACTGTATTTAACGCTTCGAGAAGAGCAGCATTATTCATAGTTCAGCATCATTTGCTTAGTCGATATCCATGAATTTAAAATGTGCTATCGGTGACGTATTGTGGGCAACGTTCAAACTTTCCCTCGGAGTTTTTGGAGAATGGTCCTTATGTCGTTAGGATAAAGGTTATTTCGGGGGTAGTATAATGGTAAATGGACGTAATCTGGCTGATAAGCGGGCGGGCTATTTGGCACGGCCGGCCACCTCCATCACAGCGCCAGCCGCGCCGTAAACTCTGCCCTAATTTATGTTAAATACATAACCTACGGTTCAGTTTTAGTATAATGTTCAACTATAGCAGATATCGATAGAGGAATTGATGTACATAATCTTATATCTTTAAACGATCAATTCTTGTATATATATATATAATTGGAATCTCGAAATCGGCTCCAACGATTTTCATGAAATTTAGTATATAGGGGGTTTCGGGGGCGATAAATCGATCTAGCTAGGAATCATTTTCAGAAAATGTCTTTTTATTCGTGTTTTATCGATAATCGATAAACTGAAAAATATGACTCTTCCTGACATCTATTGGCGAATAATAATACTATTTTGTAAGCAACTAATTGTTTTAACGACCAGCAGATGGCGTTATTAAGTAACACGAAGTCAATGAGTGTTTGCTATACCGAGCAAAGCTCGGTCATCCAGGTACTAAATAATAATGGGTACATGGTTATTTACTGAAAAGTGACAGAAAATGTATGGAACTGTATTTTGTCGCAGATATTTGCGATGCGATGTGAATTCGCAGTGTATGTCAAAACCTGGATCAAATTACTTAAAGTATGTAAATATCTCTAAGGGTCAATTAAGACCGCAACGCGACGCGTAGATGCATTTCTAAATTTGTATGGATTTGACAAATTTCAATGGGTATCATTTAAGCTATCACCAATTTAATTAGTTTTGTGTTTCTTAAATAATAGGGTTTGTCCTCAAAATAGTAGATCTGTCACCAAAATGTAGTCACCAAACAATGCAAAATCAGTTCCACAATAAATCACCTAAAATCCTGAGATATAAGGTCTAGTACCAAATAAATGTTTTTGTATGTATTATAATAGGTGTGTCCTAATAAGTATTTAAGCAAACCAATTTAAAGAGATCACCAATGAATCATATTATGTTACTAGAAAATTGCATTAAGTTCAAATAAAAAATTAGGGTTGTCATCATCGTTTCCACCAAAAGATTCTGCTACTTAACTAGACTCCCAAGGTTCTAAATTTCCACTGGTAGTATAAATTATATTTAAATAAAATTTTTAGCAGAGTAGTAAATAAAACAATTAAAGTCAAAATAATCAATATTTATTGTTTAAAATAATTACCACTGAACAATCAGCGCTGGTTTAAAATAGCTGGCTTATGGCTAGCAGAATAGTAGATAAAACACTTAATTAAAGTTAAAATAATCAATATTTATTCTTAAAAATAATAATCACTGAATAATCAGCTCTGGTTTAATAGCTGGCTTATGGCTAGCATAATTGTAGATAAAACACTTAATTAAAGTTAAAATAATCAATATTTATATTTAGTCCCCTTTGATCATTTTTTCATTAAAATTATAAATTGATGTATTAAATTGGTAACGAATACTATTAATTTAATATCTGAACGAAATAAAATGTTACTACTGTATTGGTGACAAAATATCAAATAAAAAGGAGTCGCAGTCAGGGATCGATAATCGATTTATTTGGTGACAGATCTACCATTCTGAGCACAGAGCTATTATTTAAGTAACAAAACTGTTATTATAAGAACGAAGTTTATATTTATGTAATGCAATATAATTGGTTATCGATCTCTTATTTTACACATATATAAACAGTAATTTGATAATTCATACCTGGGAACAATTTTTGTTTATCTGAGAACGAAAATATTTCGTGGCGATAGATCTATTTATTAGGTGATACAACTTGATGACAAATATAAATTTTGGTGATAGAAAATATAGTTCCCAATTTCAATTGCGTCAGACGTCTTGCGAATCTGTCAAATCCATACTAATTTAGAAATGCATCTACCAAGGGCGTCGCTAGGGGGGGGCAAGGAGGGGCAGCTGCCCCACCCTAGAGATTCTAAAAAAGTTGCCAAATATAATGCAAACAACGACCACTATAATATTAAAATCTGGTAAATTAAAAAAAAAAATACGCTGTACGATGTACATACACTTATTCAAATTCAAACTCCTTTTTATTCTATTTTTCTAATAAATGTTATTATAACTTATTTACAAGTTTTTTATTGCATAGTCAAGAGCTCGTGCTCGTGTAGCTTTACCACGAAGCTAAAACAAAGCTTTACACATCTCTCTCCCTCGACTCTGTACTGTCACAGAATATATTATATGTATATAGTACTAAGATACTGTTGTTATTACAATCGCTGTAGATCATAGACGTAAGGCTCGAAGTACAAGTGAAAAGCTTCATGTGCTTGTCGACTTTTATAGAGAATGAGAAAAGTATGAATTGTAGTAGGTAAAGTCAACTTGCCCCCCCTTCGCCATCGGCTGGCGACGCCCTTGGCATCTACGCGTCGCGTTGCGGTCTGAATTGACCCTCAGTGCGACCTTATTAATGTTTATACTAAGGTCAGCTATGGCAGAGCTCAAAAAGTTGGTCAAAATACTTTACCATGGCTCTCTTATCAACGGTTACCTCTACACTAAACAGCCTGTAAGCGATATAAATCGATGTAAGAAATAACAGAGATTAAATATTAATAATAGTAAAATTATTCAACCCAAGCTTTCGAATCTTCAAACAGCTTTAGTAAATAACATAAAACATATTAATCTTAAGATATTATCACGTTCTCTTTGAGTGGCTGTTATTTGAAGGGGGATCTATTGCCATCTATCTTAATAGAACGACAAAATTATATTAAACATCCAAATTGCGTGTTCCAAACCCCATTAGGGGTCTTGTTAAACTTGTAAACTGAATTACAAGATAGATAAATTACTAAGATGACTAGGATAAAGGCAATAGAATCAATGTTATTGTTATTAGTACGTTCAATCATTGACACCGATAATTATTATTAGATTTTCATTTTTTATTCAATTTTATCTTAAATAATATATAAAATTCTCGTGTCACAATGTTCGTTCCCGCACTCCTTCGAAACGGTTTGACCGATTCTCATGAAATTTTGTGAGCATATTGAGTAGGTCTGGTCTGCCGGGACAGCTAGTTACAATATAAAATTACAGTTCTATAATTAATTACAAAATCTTTTAAAGACTGGTTCATAATTTACTGATAAATCACAGCTATTTGCATTTTTCACTCAGTCGCAAGTCACTAGTTTTAAAGTTTGAAAACCAGCTGCCTGATAATTTTATTAGTAGTGAGTGTGAAACAATCCTAAATATTGATTTAATAAATTAATTTTTGTTTATCTTAGCTTCGAAACACAAAAAAAACAATAAAAATCGGTCCATCCGTTTAGATGCTACGATGCCACGGTCGGACACACACACAGACATGTCAAACTTATAAAACCTCCCTTTTTAGTCTTACTAGATGACGCCCGCAACTCCGTCTCGCCAAAATTCGTTTATCACGCGAGAACCGTACATTTTTCCGGGATAAAAAGTACCCTATGTCCTTTCGCGGATCTCAAAGTATCTCCATTCCAAATTTCAGCAAAATCGGTTCAGCGGTTTGGACGTGAAGAGGTAACAGACAGACAGACAGACACACTTTCGCATTTATAATATTAATAAAGAAGTAAAGATCTTCGGTAAAAAGAGATTTATCCAATCCCCTAACTCCTAAATTACTTATAAGTTATAACCAAAGAACTGCCTAGTGGTGAAAGATGACGGATTCAGTTATCGGATTCAGGCCACTTATAAGCACTATCCGTTATTATAAATGGCCTCGTCCATCTCTGCCCAATCAGAGGCCTGGGAATCGACAGGCCTTACTCTCATTTGTTATTGTCCTATTTCCGAAGCCAAGTGTATGAGCCAAATTTTATATTGGCAGTGAAATCGGGATAGAACATTGGCTTACTATTCATGAAATTAAAGTGGTTTTAGGCTGTATGAGTATTGGATATTGAAGTGGATAACATTTAATATTCGTATTCCTTTTTCGAATTTAGTATCTACTTTCTACACAGTATCTATAAACTGCTTTAGCCACGTTGAGAGTGAACCAAAAAAAAGTCAGTCAGTCTATATGATAATATTCTGACCACTTCCATAGAAATAATTATTAGATAATTTCGTAGACGAAATATTTTCAAAGACGATCAAGCATCACGCAGGCTCCTATTACAAATCATTAGAGGATTAAAAATAGACTCAAAAAAAAGTCAAAATTTCTATCTCATCGCATTTATATTTGTTTAAAATGTGGACATGCTACGCCCGTTATGCTTAAACTTTTCGTATACCTAAATACTATAATAATATAATATATATTTTAAATAGATATATATTTTAGTGTTGCAGGCTTCCTTTAATAATATTTCCTCCCTACATGATTTTCTCTTTCAGACGCAGCGGCGAATAAACTTTAATGAATACGAGTATAGTGCTGGACCCTAGTTAAATTTTATTTAGAAATACCTTCCCTTTTCCATTTCGGTCTCGCGCAACGATATTGCGGTGCGGTGCGGTGTATATTGCGGCGGGTGCGTACACACTAGCAAAGAAGAAAAAACTCTATTTTTTAATCATATTTCATGCACACACACATCTTATACACATCTTTGCGCTTTGCGACATGGGTCGCTAGGCCAATGACGGTAAAAATTAAATCTATAGCCGATGACATAAATTTGATTTATTTAAATAATAATGGTTTATTTCCAACATGACAATTATTACATTGAGTAAAACACATACTCACCTGGTAAACTCAGGCCTGTATAAGGTGATCGGAAGGTTTTTGAATTTTTGTCGGTCGCGCTCGCTTGCGGGAGATCGGGAAGTCACCTTAACTGGTTTCCTCCACCATTACCGTATAGCAGGGCTATCGGATTGCGTTAGTGGCTTAGCCTTATCTTTTAACTTTGGCAGGGAAACTCACTCTAGAGTTAGAGCTTGGGTAACCCAATTTTGGGAGAAACATTTTACTTACATTTGCGGCGGATTGCGTAGCTCATAATATCAGTGTTTACCTTTGTTCACATTTTATATGGCTAACTTTGAATATAGATATGTAAGTATTCGGTAATATAGACAAAGGTATCTTACGGCCGCTTTCAGATACATGAGGTAATTATTTTTTTACCTTAATTAAATGAAGAGTTAAAAAAATAATTATGGAGTTTATGTCTAAATAATCATTTAAAATTAAAGTAATTAATACTTCATTAATAATTTTGTCATAATATGGTCGTAAGGAATAAAATATAACAATGTTAAAAATCAACAAAAACATACAAAAGAACAATATTCAATTGTATTAAATAGTTTTACGTGGTTGGTTCGTCACGTCCTTTGTTTCTGATATTTGCATGACAACAACTAACAAATTGTAGCAGACTGTCCGTCTGTCTAAATTTACAAAACAAAAATAATAATTGTTATAGTAAAATTGTTGTGAAATTTCATTATGTGTGGGTAATGATAAAATTATATTTCAAGAATAATGCACTTTCATACTAATGAGCTAATAACGACGGAGTGTATGAAAGTGCATTATGTGAGTATTAGAATGTAAATTCTAGATAATACATTTTTAAGCCCTACTTTAAATATCCGTTCATTATCCTCAGTCCTCACATTATACTTGATTACCATTTATTAATCTATTTTCATTCTTATCCTTATTCCCACAGGTTTTAGTTTACAACTCGATAAGTGAAATACTCGGACCGCACCTGTGGGGCTAAAATGGTCACATTTAGCAATTCCTCTCAATCAATTCAGCAAATGAATTGTCAAAACTGTCAAACTGACAAATGTCAAATTAGTACAAATTACTAGACATAAATAATTGCAAGCAGAATTGCATTTTGCGATTTTAAAAAATGAATCATTTTATGATTATCCAAAGCGACCATTTTAGCTCCGCTGCGTTGTACTTCGTGCTTAAAACTATCATTGGACGATCTGCGAACCAATGGTATCGTCTCGACTCTCGCACGAAGGTTGGTACGATAGACGCATGTGTGACCGCGGCATAATAAATATTCGATTTTTTTCACAAACTACCCTCTCCATTTCGTAATCAATATAATTGTTGTAATAAATAGTAATACATCAAATTGAAGTACAACAAACAAATCTTTATTGTTGTTTTTGGGGTGAGGGTGGAGAACAATAAAATAGAAAACAACAATCAGCGATCGTGGGGCTGCAATGACCCCAATACAATTGTCAACTTGATCGAGCATATTCCATTAAACGTTAGATTTTAGGGTAAAAATTATAATCAGTGAATTATTTAATACATGTAAAAAAATATAAGCACTTACCTCCATGGGCGCGCCGGCAGAAATAATTTCCAAGGGGTGCAGATTTTAGTTTTCTTTCTTTTCTTTTTACTTTTAACGAACAACAGTGACTGTCTATTTACGGAATACATTTAGATAAAAAAAAAATTTCCAATAGAGGCTTTTTCTTTCAATAATTCCTGTTGATCCCGACATTCCCAAGGGGTGCAAGTGCACCACCTGGCATCACCCTGCCGGCGCCCATGGTTACCTCGAAATGTGCAGGGAACTGAACGAATCACCAACGCCGGGGATGCGTTGGTCAGCTCATTGAAACTCTTTGAACACAATTCAGTCAGTAAAGGATCAGACGATTAATTTTGTCAGGCTACTAAACAACTGAAAATTAAGAAAAAAATTGATGCAGTTTTATTACAAACTTATAGTAATATTATATATTCCTTGTTGAAAGTGTAAAAATCTTTTAGAGAATTACGATTAAATTCACCTTTAAGAGATTTGAGAGTTTCGATGTTGCACCCGCGATCGTAGAAATGGTTAATAATTTCTAATAAGTACTTATTTATTACTATAATTACTTTTATCTAGTTACACAAGTTTCTTTGTTTTATGCTATTTTGAATTACTTATAGGCAAGTTATTTTGTAAAAGTTTCACAATAACCAGTATTCACATAATATAAACTTGGATTTGGTTGCACCTGCGATAACGTTTCAAACCTGTTTTGTGGCCCTTCATATATTTGGTTAAGGTTTTCATTTATAATTCATTGTTAAACTGTTAAAAATGTATCCCTTTAAGGTATAGTTTATTATTAAATATGTTTTATTTGGCCTGTAAGATTTAAGTGTGTCAAATCGTTGCACCCGCGATAATGGAATCGCCTTAAGCCTCTAGCAATCTTAGGGAGTATATCGCAAAGCACTTTTCGGTAATATTCGCTTAAATCTAGGTAATAATTATGATAATACCTACCTTTTCCATACTAAACTTTATTTACTACACAAGAAAATACACGTGTGAGCTGCCCATAAGTCATATTTCACATTATGATATTAATTATTATAAATACGAAAGTGTGTCGGTCTGTCTGTCTGTATGTCTGTCTGTTACGTCTACATGTCCAAACTGCTAAACCGATTTTACTGAAATTTGGCATAGAGATACTTTGAGTCCCGGGAAAGGACATAGAATACTTTTTGTTTCGAAAAAATGTACGGTCCCCGCGAGATAAACGAGTTTTGGCGCAACGGAGTTGCGGGCATCATCTAGTAAGTCATATTATGCTGAAAAGTCATATCATAAGTCATAACCCTCCGGTAGTCATGAAAACAACGGGGAATCTTTTCGTTAAAAGGATTATGTGAGCACAATGCTCCTATGAGTCCTGCATGTCACATGTGTTTGATCAACACTTAAGCCTTTAATGCGTATTACATTAGTGTTTACTTGGTACAGAACTACAGACGAGATAAGTATATCTACTTATTTTGTCTGTACCGAGTTAATTTCACTAATGTTACATACTTAGTAGGTATACAGTGTGTAACAAAAATAAGTGATAATACTTTAGGGTGTGTACGTGTTCCTTGTAGAGAGTTCACTGTGAAAGTAGCAGCTCTGAAAGACGAATTTTTTTTCACTTTTGTATGGGCAAAGGCCCGAGCGTCACGAGTTTCCCCAACAAAAGTGAAAAAAAAATATTGGTATTTCAGCGCTGCTACTTTCACAGTGAACTCTCTATAAGGAACACATACACACCCTAAAGTATTATCACTTATTTTTGTTACACCCTGTATATTCGAAATTATATTTTTACCTGTAAGTAAAAATATGATGTATAATATTATGTACGATTTTATGATTGTTTACAATTTTCGGGAAAATCCAGGATAAAAACAAAATGCTAAGCAAATAGATATAAAATTATATTTATTGGAAGCTTGCTGTAACATTTGTTTATCTTTTTTGGCTAATCTCCAAAAGGGTTTGATTTTCTCTTCTCCGAAACAGTCACTAAAATTGTATTTCGTGAAAACATGAAATTCTAAATACTCGATAACATAATAAACCAAATTGATGGCGGATGAATTTTATCAAAATCGAATTACTTATTAAGATGTCAGGTAAAAAATGGCGAAAGCTTAAGCTAATAATCCCCTCGAATTCGCGTGACGCGAGCTCGAGACTGCATGTTTACCCTCGGAAAGTAAATGTCAATACAAAGACGCCCTGAGGAAAAGTGGCCACGTTGTTCCTAATGTATAAAACATGTCGAACCTTTGCTGTGTGCGTGTATTGGGTTTCGTGTTAAAGTTCGGTTTGTTATGCTTTTCTTCCTTGGTGACATTTTTATTTTGGAAATGTTTAAATTGTAGCACTGGTTAAGAACTTAGAACAGCGTATGAAAATAATCATTATAATATTATTATCTTGTACGTATATTTATTACTCTATGCTTGTACCTATCTCGTAAATTCGTATAAACATAAAATTATGTTGTCCATTATAATATTATGGCGACGTCACATCGGCATAAAAAGTCACCGTATTTTCGTGCGATAATTTTTGAACTTCAATAAAAAGAACAGGAAAACCAATAAGTGTTAGCTGTCTCCGCGACGTGTGAGATGACAAAACGCAACCAATGATTCAATGTTCGCCGAGGGTGAGGCTGTGAGGGAGCAGCCGTCATGTTACCTGACGTGCGATTAATATGTCCGCGCCAGCGAAGGGTTACGTAAGAAAAAGATTCGTTTTTATAAAGATAAGGCAAAATTCATTAAAGTGAATAGTTATTTTAGTGTTTGCAGCTTTGTAACGTTTAGTTGTGATTAATTTGAAAATGGGAAATGAAAACGTTTTAATTGATCTCGCCTTGGCGATTATTATGGTATTTTTCCTGGAAAAACACCTAACATTCGTATAGCGTCGTTTCAGTTCGGCAGACTTCGGCTCGGTGTTGTGCTCGTCGCACCGACCGGCACGGTTATTGTGTGCGAGCAACTAGACGTATGCGAAGTTGATAAAAAAATGCATTGCAATAGCTTTACCGCGGCAATCCCTGAGTGCCACACAATATATATTTTTTATATTTTAAGGACGACGGCGTGAACGCTTAGCCCGGGCGCGCACTAGCGGCCAAGTGCGCGTCGCCTATGGCGGTTTCATACGTATGTATCTATCTCGATGGCCGCCGAGGCCAGGCCACAGCGGCCAGGTCGCGGCGGCCATGGAAAGTATGGTGTGGCCGCAGGTCGCGTTGCGGCCAAGTGCGCGTCGTCTATGGCGGTTTCATACGTATGTATCTATCTCGATGGAAAGTATGGCGTGGCCGCAGGTCGCGTTGCGGCCAAGTGCGCGTCGTCTATGGCGGTTTCATACTAAGGTATGTATCTCGATGGCCGCCGCTTGACCGCAAGTGCGCGCCCGGCCTAAGCCCGGGACTTCGCGCACCTGGCCGCAACGCGGTCAGCGGCCACACCATACTTTGGATGGCCGCCGCGACCTGGCCGCTAGTGCGCGCCCGGGCTAAATGTTATTTAAATTGTAGTCATAACTCTTAATAATTATTGAAAGTAATTGGAAGATTGATATGCTTTTTGCACAGAATATAAAAAATTGCAATAACGTAATTTTCAACTCTATTTATATATAAAACAAAGAAACAGCGAAAACATTTCTTTTAATATTATTATGTAATATTTAAATCCCAGTTATTATAATCTAGAATAAAATAACCATGGACTGTAAAGAAAAAAACTTAACTGAAAGGAGATCATTACCTAAGCGAGTTAAAGTCGTACGAATCTTGAATTCAGCTCCGGACCTTTTGGGAATAACCAGCCATGAATAGAAAACCATTAAAAGTGAGGTGACTTCCTAGTTGGTGGTCATTAGTTAAGAAATACTCATTATATTTTACAACGGGGTAACCCTTAGCCGGCTTTAATGGCTGCTGTAATGTTCCTTAGTGTCACATTAATTATCGCTTTTTACGTGATAGGATCTGCACAGATTTTGTGTTTAATTCCGTGAGCTCGAAACGCGTGTTTCGTTATCTTTTTCATGTTAAAAGTTAGTTACGTTAAAGATACTAAGCGAATTCGTAATAGTGTTTTGGTATTACGCTACATTAGGTGTTTTTATCAGATTCTGTAAGGTTTTAATTCGATGGTAATCTATAATCCCATACCCATGGGCGTATAGAAGGGGGGCTCCTGGGGGTCCGGACCCCCCCCATTACTGTCCATCTTACTTGTGAAAATAATTAAGTATCATTATACTGTGGAACGCATTACTTTTTTTTTTAATAAATAAGAAATATAATATATTCAAATGTCAAATTTTAAAAAATACATTTGATTTCCTAAACACGTTACCTATTTGCTGCTGTGGAACCCTTCATGGGCGAGTCCAACTCGCACTTGGCCGTTTTTTATTATTAGGGACCCCCCCCCCCCCCCTTACCAAAGCTAAATATACGCCCGTGCCCTTACCTACTAGTGAAGTATTCGTACAACGGATACGCGAGCAAAGTTTTGCCCTTGTCTGTCACTCGAAAGATATTCAGAGGCGATTCTCTTCATTGTTCTTGAATAAACTTAAAAACCATATTCGTTACAGATATTCTTTGAGCAGTTATCTCAATTCCTCTAGGATTTGGTGATATTATGAAGGCACCGAATCTACAATATGGTGACAATGAGACCTCGGGAATCCGGTCCACAGACGGTGGTGCAATGGAGTAACATACAATAAAAAAATTAGAATTCATAACTTTCTGTCATTTGGGTGGCGGTTAAAAATTGGCTAATCAATCGATTTAATTTTTACCATGGCTTACTTTAATACTTGGATCGTGGGAATCGCAGACACAACAGATTTTCAATTGCTATGCGACAGCCGGGTGCCGCTTGGGGATTGGTTAAAAGTCTAGAGTCTAGACGTAAAAATTATACAGCAGAAACAATGTTAAGGTTTAACCTGCAAGCGTCCTGGTTACTTTTAAAACAAATCGCGGAAACTTGAATCTTGTAGCTACTAGAATATGTATGCCCTAGCACTCTGCGGATAAAATTCAAAACAATGCGATCTTGTTTCGCATTGGATTTCAACGCTGTTTGATCTTTGAGCTACTTTCAATTGTCTATATTGATTGCAATGAATTGCAATCAAGATATTAATAGACGATAGACTGAAGTCTATCTTCGATTTATTTATACTTTTTGCACAATCTACAATGGCGGACTTAATGCAATATGGCATTTTCTACCAGTCAACCATTGGGTGGTAGCAGAGACCTATGTATGCCCTAGCACTCTGCGGATAAAATTCAAAACAATGCGATCTTGTTTCGCATTGGATTTCAACGCTGTTTGATCTTTGAGCTACTTTCAATTGTCTATATTGATTGCAATGAATTGCAATCAAGATATTAATAGAAGATAGACTGAAGTCTATCTTCGATTTATTTATACTTTTTGCACAATCTACAATGGCGGACTTAATGCCATATGGCATTTTCTACCAGTCAACCATTGGGTGGTAGCAGAGACAAAACTAAAAGACACAGGTGCTTCCTGTTTGGAGAAAATAATCGATGTTCAAGAAATAAATAATGTAAATATATATCCATTCCATGTTTAGTCTATCGAGATAATCAGTAAATGTTATAATTTTAAATGACGCACGCAGGGTGGATATTTTATTTGAAAAAAAAAAGTTTACTGATGACGAAATTCTTAATTCGGTCGCTGCGCTGAAAGCCTGCGATTTTATCGCAATAGCATAAAAAAAATATTACTACATAATAAATACTAAATTACTAAATATACTAAATTGTTCATGACACAATCTTTAGTGTTACAAGAAGAAAATTATATCTCAAGCCTTTCAAAGGAACAAATTCATTGGTTTCTTCAACATTGTTTAATATTTATCCAGTAATTTTCTTCCCGGAACTTGTAAGACAGAATACCTGTGCGAGACGTCTTGAATATGAGCTTTCAGCCTTTCAGCGTGGATTTTAAAAAGCATGAAGCAAATACTGCATGGCTAAACTGTCTTCAGAGAATGTGAAGTTACTTTGTTGCCTTAGAACAACAAAGTATCTCAAGTACTTATAAGTAGTTGAAGACGGGCAAAACGCTTTTAGTTAAGAATCGAAGTCATAATATTTTTATCACACCTTACATCACATAATATTAAGCCAAGTGAGTGTGAATGTACTTGTAAGTTCTTTTATATTTTGATCAGGATCATTAATTATGTTCAATGCACCAATAAATGCACCAAACCTAGTTATAAAAATAATGTGAACAATTATTTTTATAAGTATTGGGAAAAACAATCACAAAAATAAATCAACCATAACTCATTTCGTAATAAATCAACAAAAAAATAATATCAGGCCAAAAATTCATCGAATTATTCTACTTAAGATGGCGAATAAATCTTCGTCAAGTACACCTGACGGCCGCCATGATAAATACTGAAAGGCAGCGAAAGGTTAAAAATGGAATATACTAATGCCGCTTTTTCCAACTCCGGCTTGGAGATGTTTTATGTGACTTTTTAATCAAACGATTTGTTAACATTGTCCTTTTACCGTTTGGTTTT
Source organism: Aricia agestis (assembly GCF_905147365.1). Lineage (NCBI taxonomy): Eukaryota > Metazoa > Arthropoda > Insecta > Lepidoptera > Lycaenidae > Aricia > Aricia agestis. The sequence goes on from NC_056417.1 coordinate 7,321,068, forward strand.
GAATGTGGAATTTTATACGTTTGGTATTTTAGGGTTAGAGAATGAGTTAGAGTTTTACAGTTCATTCGGAAATCAGATTTATATTACAATTAAGAGTTTCTTTGTATTGATATTGATAGTGTTAGAGATGTATATCCTTTACCTATGTCGTTAGCAAACAAAATTACTTCAGATAGACCTACAAGGATGTTTTGAATCGTAGATGACATAGGGGCGTGGATGCAAATCACCAAAGCTGGGACACGTGGGAGAGCCACGCTTCGGTACGAATGGGCTGGCTCGACCGGAGAAATACCACGTTCTCACAGAAAACCGGCGTGAAAAAACGCTTGCGCTGTGTTTCGCCGAGTGAGTGAGTTTACCGGAGGCCCAATACCCTACCCTATTGCCTTCCCTACCCTCCTCTATTCCCTTCCCTTCCCTACCCTCCCCTATGACCCTATTCCCTCTTAAAAGGCCGGCAACACACCTGCAGCTCTTCTCACTTCTGATACTGCGGGTGTCCATGCTGCCGCCATAAGAAAAAAGGCCGCTAAGTGATATTCTCGTATTTTCAGGTTTAGTTCAGTGGACTCAAAACCTGAAAATACGCGAATATCACTTAGCGGCCTTTTTTCTTATGGCGGCAGCATGGGCGACGGAAGTTGCTTTCCATCAGGTGACCCGTTTGCTTGTTTGCCCGCTTGTTTCATAAAAAAAGTTCTTTTTGGAATGTAAATAACATCTATTTTTTATTCCACTCATGTAGAATGTGCAAAATGATATTGTTACGTGCTACGGTTCAAAGGATTTGGAGAGAAAGACCTGCTGACTCTTATGAAGACTTTAATCACTAGCACTAGGTGTAACACAAGGCACTAGGGCCAAAACACTAAGCAGTATCACTGTCCTAGGTCGTAGCCAAGTCGTAGGTTTCACTGGTTCACTCACTATTGATCACTTGTTTTCACTCCGAAGTTACCCTTGACGATCGCTCGAACTGAGCTGATTTGTCGACCCGTCTCCCTGCGACTATTTATATGGGCTGAGGCGAGCCCTAGACTTTACGAGAACATTCTTGACGACCTCTGTGGCTCAGTGGTGAGCGCGTCAGTAGCTCAAGCCGGAGGTCGCGGGTTCGAATCCCGCCGACGGAACAAAAAGTTTTCAATGTTCCCGGGTCTGGATGTGTATTAAATATGTGTATGATATAATAAAAATCTTAAATATATGTATAGTATAAAAGTATTAAATATATTTCCGTTGTCTGGTACCTGTAACACAAGTCACGGGGCCAGACTGACGTGGTGTGAAGCGTCCATAGATATATTATTATATATATATTATATATTCCTTTCCCAAATGTACAAGATTTGCGTAAGCAAGTGTGGAATAATTCTGGAAGCCTAACGCCATCTAGTATCGAATAGGGAAATCGAATTTAAGCTATCTGCGTTTCCTCGATAAATTGCACTGGTTTGACGCTAGATGGCACTGTGTGTCCATATTTGTAACACTATTACCAGGATGACATCAACAGAAAAGATCCTCTCAAGCATAGCTCTCAAACTATACTCTATAAGCGGCGTTGGTTCAGATTACTTCAGTAACGCCTTAATACATCCATACAGAAGTGTATTTTAAAAGAACATAATTTATTAATTAATTTGTTTGGTAAGGCGTCTTAGTGAAATTCATTGTACTAAAATTAGATAGTAACATCGTGGCGGGAGTCTAGTCGGAATTTCCACATTAAATGAATTGAAAACTGTATGAAGACAGTGTGTAACTTTTAGCTCAGACGTCTGAACTCTGAATGAATCTACATAAAACCGTTTGTTTGCAATAATTCTTACAACTTTAAAAACTGATAAAAGTTTTAAAAAACTTATTTTAATAAAACATGGACCGTTGAACGTACACAAGCGTAATCTACCATTTTATGAGACGAATGTAATATAAAAAAAATTGAAATATTTAAGCCTCACGTATACTTCAATGTGACAATGTAGGTTTTTCACGCTAAAACCGCTAAAGCGATCAGTAAAGGAAAGAAGAAAAAGTATAGGACATATTTTGAGTCCTAAGTTCCTAAAGGTTTCTAAAGTGTCTTGCACAGCTAAAAAATGCACGGTTTTCATTAAATAACAAAAATATTGAGTCAACATTAATTTGATAAATACTAAGGTGCGCAGTTTCTGGAAAAGAATATCTAGACTAGCGCTCTTACAGACGAACGGCACGTGTCGGCGGCATGTGTCGGCGGCAGTCGACGGCACTTGTCGGCGGCAGTTGACGGCAGTTGACGGCAGTTGACGGCAGTCGACGGCAGCCGTTGACAATTTATGACGCTTGCAGGGGACCTACCTTTCCTAAAACGATCATGTTTCCAGAAAGCTTTGTTGTAAGATTATAATAACATTACCGTACTCACTTTTCAAATATAATTTCACTAAAAAACAGTAAAAAATGCAAAATATTGTTAAATCCGCTGTGAAATATCAACTTTTTTATAATCGCTAGCTTGACGTTAAAGTAATTATTGCTTATCTGTCAAACGGTGTCGCTTAGTAGAGGTGGTGGTAGGCCCCCAGTTGTGACGTACCGCCTAAAGGTAAGCGGCTACAGGTCGGTATCATACGCAACGGACGTCTCGCATCAAACGGATAATTTTTTCACAGTACTTCCGCTGAATCGGCTGCGTACGGATTATCGAATAGTCTAGTAAATGAATGCTCAAAAGGGGGGTGTGGATGGAATAGTCGAAAGCAGAAATTTTGACTTAGAAATTTTGTTCGGACTAATTTGAAGATAAACATACTGTCTAGTCGGTAATCCGTACGCTGCCGATATAGTGGACGTACTGTAAAAAAATATCCGTTTGATGCGAGACGTCCGTTGCGTACGATACCGACCTGTGCATCTTTACCTTTACGCGCTACGTCACAACTGCAAGCGTGATAAACTGTCGACAGCTGCCGTCGACTGCCGCCGACTGCCACCGACACGTGCCGCCGACTGCCGTCGACTGCCGCCGACACGTGCCGTCGTCTGCCGTCGACTGCCGCCGACGCGTGCCGCCGACACGTGTCGTTCGTCTGTAAGCGCTCTAAGGGCCTGTTTCACTACTTTCTGATAAAGTGCCTAATAGGCTATTCACAACTTTTTTGACAGATTCTCCATACTTGCTCTGTTAAGTTAATTGGTGGATAGCCTTATCAGTAGGTGGTGAAACAGGGCCTGTTTCATAATTAATAAATTAAATAAGACTTTAAGGGCCTGTTTCACCACTTCCTGATAAAGTTCCAGATAGGCTATTCACAACTTTTTTGACAGATTCTCCATACTTGATCTGTCAAGTTAATTGGTGGATAACCTTATCAGGAAGTGGTGAAACAGGCCCTTAGTCTATCCTAGACTGTAATCTTACTATCTTTTAAATAAAACCACCATACGAAAAATTCAACTCATTCCAATTTCCAAGCAGAAGGTAAAACGGGCGTATTTGCTAACATGCACTATCTGGATCACTTTAAACGTATTCAAATTACGATACTGATGAGTTATATACACAGTGCCTGTCGGAAAGACGTTTATTCGTTATCTAATTAGACTGCACCGTATAGTAGTGTTGCCAGACTACCGGGATAAAATAGGATTTTAGATTAGTATTTATCAGAGCAGGAACGTACGTAATATAATCTAGAAAGTCGAAGAGCAATAGAAATAGAAAATTGGGATTGATTTATAATAGAGTTCAAAATCGAAGGATTGAGTATCGAGACTAGAGAGAAAGCCAATCTCTAAATATCTCGTAGAGGTCAGTTAACATTGAAATGATAAACCTTTCAAATTTTCTCCATAATTAATAAACCTGTTTTAATTTTGAAAAGCTATGTTTAGTCATTCAACTACACGTGGGAGAGCCATGCTTCGGCATGAATGGGCCGGCTCGACCGGAGAAATACCACGTTCTCACAGAAAACCGGCGTGAAACAGCGCTTGCGCTGTGTTTCGCCGAGTGAGTGAGTTTACCGGAGGCCCAATCCCATACCCTATTCCCTTCCTTACCCTCCCCTATTACCCTATTCCCTCTTAAAAGGCCGGCAACGCACCCGCAGCTCTTCTGATGCTGCGAGTGTCCCTGGGCGACGGAAGTTGCTTTCCATCAGGTGACCCGTTTGCTCGTTTGCCCCCTTATTTTATAAAAAAAAATAGGTTTCCAACATTAGACGTAAGAAGTCTCAATTTAATTTGAGTTGTATTTAAGGTTTAGTTTTATTTGGTCAATTAATTTAACTAATTTTAAAATAATGTGTCTCGCGGAATGGGAAAATCATGGCAAGTTTGTAGTTTTCCGAGCTCCGAGTGTAAACGGGAAGTGTGAACGTCATTAAATTACTTTGTGTACTTGTCAGAGCTGCTGAAGTTTCTTTGTTTTATTAATATCTTAAATGAAAATTTAATTAATATTTTAATCGTTTGAGCAATCTTTTATGGATTCTTCGTTACACGTGTAAGACTATTTGGTCGCTGTTAAGCATTGGTGTCCTAACTCACAACATTTTTTGTTGTTAAATTTTGAATGCAGTCTTGTTCTAAATCATCTAAAAAACATAACTGCATTCATAACTCAACACGTAATTTTTTTGTGGGTTAGGACACAAATGAGTGAAATGCTTAACAGTGTCAATTTTTGGTTAGGTTCTTTTTTTATTAAGAATCCATACTTATATTGTATTATAAATGCGAAAGTGTGTCTGTCTGTCCATCTGTCTGTCTGCCTGTTTAATCTCTTGCCCAAACCACTGCATAGATGTTGCAAAATTTGATATGAAGATACTTTGAGTCCTGGAATAGGACATAGGGCACTTTTTATCGCGAAAACTTTAAGCAAGTGACAGAGAAAGCCACATTATGTTGTTCCGATAACGAAAGTTAAATTATTTCTTACGAACCGACAAAATTATTAGCAGCTACAATTTTTTAGCTCATTTGCTTCCTTTAAAAAGTATTTATTCGTTACTAGATAACCCGATAAACTTCCAAAGTATGAAATCCTTTCTATCTCCGTAATTAGCTACCACTTTCGAGATTTTTCGAAAATAAAAATGTTGTTCGTCTTATCAAAATGAAGCAGTACTCACTAAAACTTAGCTTGATAGGTATTAAAAAAAATGTTCTAGGGCTCCCGTACTATTTCTATAAGTATAGACAAAACATTTTGCTTCGAGTATAAAAGTAAAAACTACAAAACAAACACAAGAGCTCACTTAGTGCTGGAGTAACCCTACACCCGAGATTACGCATAAAATGCTAAAGTTACTCAAACTTCATGAAGTTAGCCTTAAGGAAGTTCGACAATCCCTTGACGTACCTACCATAGTATCAAGAGAGCGCGTTTGTTAATAGTATTCCCATCTAAAGATATATCTTAGGGTCAATTTATACTAGCGCAGAGTCGAAGCGCATCGAAACGAATTACCAAATCTAAACATAACAAATTCGCACTTTATTACTTCTGAGAATTTAAAAAGGCGCGCGCCTGGCCAACGCTGATTGGCCTCGCAGAAGTAATGTATGCGTTACGCTATGGAGTTAAAGTTGAATTTTCTGTGTCCAGTTTGGAATTCACTTCGCTTCGCTTCAACTCTGCGCTATTGTAAATTGACCCTTACTAATATAAATGCGAAAGTGTGTCTGTCTGTTACCTCTTCACTCCCAAACCACTGAACCGATTTTGCTGGATATGGAGATGCTTTATATTATGGAGAGAGTCCCGGGAAAGGACACAGGATACTTTTTATCCCGGAAAAATGTTAGGCACGGTATAAAAATTTTGGCGCAACAAAGCGGGCGTCATCTAGTAACAGGTAATTTTACTGACAATGTGTTTCAGAGATTGGCAGACTACAGCTTGACGGTATAGACAAAACTTCATATTATTAATATTACCTATTTATGTATTAAAGCAACAGACGGTTGTCGCTGTTCTATGAACAGTATCAAACGAATAACAAAAAATCGGCCAAATGCGATTCGGACTCGCGCACGAAGGGTTCCGTACCGGTATAGAGCGAAAGTAGACTAAAGATTGTGTTTTTTGTATGGGATAAATATTAAATATTTATTTTATTTTCATTTTATTATGTACAACAACCAACATGTCTCCCTGGCCATTCAGCGCGGCAATGCGGCCAGCGTGATGGGGACTTTTGAGCATGGTGCGCTGCGGGGTGGTCTTTTTGATTAAGTTTTTTTTTCAATTATTACATTATTATTATTTACCTGTATAATATTATTGTTAATTTTGTAGTTTGCATTATGTACTTAATTTAATTAATTATTTTACTTTCTAACGTCAATAAAATTGTGTTTTATTATTATTTATTAAATAACAAATTACAAATATAATTAATGCTGTTCTGAAAATTTCAAGTGCTTAGCTGTTACCATTATTGATTACGAGCAAAAAATAGCAAAAAAATCGCGTTTGTTGTATGGGAGCCCCCCTTAAATATTTAATATATTTTATTTTTAGTATTATTTGTTATAGCGGCAACAGATATACACAATCTGTGAAAATTTCAGAAGTCTAGCTATAGCGGTTCTTAAGTTACAGCCTGGACACACAGACAGACGGACATACATCGAAGTCTTAGTAATAGGGTCCCGTTAATTTTACCCTAAAATAAGTATTTTTGTGCCATAAACTGATTTGTCATTTCGTAGAAAATGTATAATTTCGTAGCTTAGTTTCGTAGCACTATTGAAATTTCGTAGTAAATTTGTCATTTCGTAGCACTATTGCGTAGCAACTTTGTCATTTCGTAGCACTATTGCGTAGCAACTTTGTCATTTCGTAGCACTATTGCGTAGCAACTTTGTCATTTCGTAGCACTATTGCGTAGCAACTTTGTCATTTCGTAGCACTATTGCGTAGCAACTTTGTCATTTCGTAGCACTATTGCGTAGCAACTTTGTCATTTCGTAGCAAGATTGACTTTTCGTAGTATTGTTATTTTATAGCACTATTTTTTCTAATTTGACTATAAGTCTTTGTATTTAATATAACTGTGCAAAATTTCATGCATCTACGTTTCCGCATTTTTCATCAAAAGGGGTCCAAAGTTTTTTGCTCACGTATTAATATATAGATATCCTGTGTAGATATCTGATACCCCTAGATTTGTTGATGTGCGTATTTCGTGACATCTCTAGACAGGGTACGTCAATGTCGGTCTTAAATTAGGAAGTTGTTCGAAAATCTGTTTAAGTCTGCGGCGCGGGGGAAATGATATTCTGAACCGTATTACCTAGCTCATTTCCTCACGCACCGCATCCGTACCCGATATTCGATAACTTTTAGTATAATTTATTCGCAATCAACGATTTTATGAACGCTTCGTTCATTTCCTGAGTGTTGTTTTTATGATCTTTTAAATATTGTATATACCTACTTACATGTGCGATTCTTTTTTTAAGTCAATAACCTGTGATAAAAATCTGTAAATTCATTAAAACTTTTATGTTTTAGGTACTCCCGACGCCGTAGGATACAAATTACGTTTAGTATGATATTATTTATTTCTCCGCCCCCGTGGTCCAGTGGTTCAGAGCTCGGCTCTTGACTCGGAGGTCGTGGGTACGATTCCCGCGTTTGAAACATGTTATTTCCAAGTTTGGTTAGGATAATGCAGGCTGATCACCTGATTGTCTGACAAGTAAGATGATTCATGCGTCGGATGGTCATGTAAAAAGTCGGTCCTGCGCCTGACCTCTCGCCAGTCGTGTCGGTCTGCCGTCCCACTGGGTTATGAGAGTAAAGGAATAGAGAGTGCTCTTGTGTACTGCGCACACACTTGGGCACTATAAAATTACTTCTGCGTAGCTGGCCTGGTTTCAACGAAACCGGCCACCGTCACCGAAACCGGTGTGGGAGCTATTATTATTATTTATTTCTCAAGCTTTTTTTCACTTGTTTATTGTGTAAACATATCCTGTGCCAGCTAATCATGTGCTGAATAAACAACTTGACGGACATGACTCTCTTGAAATTGCGTGATTTTATTCTCTTTTGAAAGTTTTTTTTCGTATTCATACTGCAACCTTCAGCTATGTCTCCACAAAAACTCATTTGTCAACTGTTCCTGTATTCGTCCCGAGTTTAATAAAATATATCGAAGGCTAAGGATATGATTTATCCTGATCTTACATGTGTGTGGTGTCCCGTCTCCCGTCTGCCGCGTACTGCTATCCATGTTGAAAACTAATAATAAAAACTGTAGTTGGATTAAATCTAAACAATAGCAAAAGTTTTATCCCAGTGTATTAATTTAGCTAAAGCCGAGCTTTGTGAGGGCTCGCGTCGTCACACCTTGACTGACTGATGATAACAAATCTACATTCTTATATATAAAATTCTCGTGTCACAATGTTAGGCCGCGTACTCCTCCGAAATGGCTTTACTGATTTTAACCAAATTTTATATGCATATTCAGTGGGTCTGAGAATCGGCTACTGGGTACTTTTTATATTGATAAGTGCATTTGTTGAATAAATAATAGTAAATTATTACAACTCGAGACTGACGGCGACCATTGTTTGTGCGACGGGATAGCGATGGACATTGCCATGGTGACATACTTATTTAGTCACTTCAATAAAATAATACGGGCGAAATACTTTATATTATGGCAAAGTAATGTTTGCCGGGACAGCTAGTAATATAGAAAAATTACTATGTTAAAGCACAAATCAATAGGATGATAGTTATTCCGTAGTGTTCCACAAAATGTAAAGGTTGTGGGATATAAATTATAATAGGGCTCGCTTTGCTCGCCCTGATAAAACTACCTTTACCTACCAGATGACGACCGCAACTCCGTTGAACAAAAGTCGTTTATCGCGCGGGAACCGTACATTTTCCCGGGACAAAAGTATCCTATATCCTTTCCCGGGACTCAAAGTATCTCCATACCAAATTTCAGCAAAATCAGTTCAGCGGTTTAAGCGTGAAGAGGTAACAGACAGACAGACAGTCAGATACACTTTCGCATTTATAATTTTAGTATGGATGCGAAACTATGTCTATTTGTCTGTTGTTCCATATCCATACTAGTAATAACAACTAGTATAGATATGGAAGCATAGGTTAAAATTAATAATTTCAAATTTACAAATAGACGTGCTTATGTTTAAAGTAACGTTTATAATAATTTCGTTTCGGGGCGATATTTGGAATCGGGAACAAGTTTAATATGACACAAGTTGTAGTCGCAGAATGTTTGCCAACAACCCTTTTCGTTTACGGTTTTAGGTGTTCCGAAATTTAGTTTCGAATTTAATAACTTGTTTTCATTAAAGTTATACGTGCATATTACAAACTTTAATAATAAAATTTCACTAAGTACATATGACAATTCCCTTCTTGTAAGATGAAAACATAGTAGGTACTTGGGTGTTTCACATTTTTCCCTTCTTTTAATATAATATTATCTTAAAATTGTTGCAAAATTATTTTTCCATAGGCGTATTTAGTAATTCTTCAAATAAAGTGACGAAAAGGTTTGAATGTGTAATTAAAGTGTTAAAAACGAAACAACATAGAGAACCTTTTAGAATATACTCGCGCGCAATTAAGAAGTAATTTTAAATTAAAAAATAAAAAGATTGAATTTAAAATGTCTTTAAATCGTACTTTATGTGAATAGAAGTTAACGATGTCCAATTCAGTAGGGAAATCACAGGAGAGCCATTCACGTACATCGCACTGAGAATCATAATTTTTAAACTGTATAATTCTGAGCCTATGAATTTTAAAGTGCGCCATTTCCTTTTAGAAACTTCGCTGGATAAAAATATTTTTAATTATCTTATATTGTTACTGCAGTGTTTTGAATGTCTCAACGAAATAAACGTTACATATTATCATTATATTTTTGCACCGACTTTGACAAGAGTTTATCTATTCAGTATTTACTCTCTCTCCACTCCACAACGCCTCCGTGGTCTAGTGGTATAGAGCGCGGCTCTTGACTGGCGGGTCGTGAGTTCAATTCCCGCGTTGGAAACATGTTATTTCCAAGTTTGGTTAGAACAATGCAGGCTGATCACCGGATTGTCTGACAAGTAAGATGATTCATTGCGTCGGATGGGCATGTAAAATGTCAGTCCTGCGCCTGATCTCTCGCTGGTCGTGTCGGTCTTCTGTCCCACTGGGTTATAAGAGTAAAGGAATAGAGAGTGCTCTTGTGTACTGCGCACACACTTGGGCAGTATAAAATTACTCCTGCGTAGCTGGCCTGGTTTCAATGAAACCGGCCACCTTCACCAAAACCGGTGTGGGAGTTATTATTATTATCTATTCACTCTAATTAGATTTGCTACTTTAATTAAGCCTCACGTCCGTTATTATAATAAGTAGGCTTACATTAAAAGTCTACACAAAACCACACTCACATTGGCAAATCACTGAGGCTGCCATTAGAAAAAAGAAGAAGAAGAAACATTGCTTAAAAAAATCTAACAGATTTCTAATTTAAACGTAAGCAGAAACTCCCTTAGGAATAAAGAAGGTCAGTCCCCTCGTTACGGTGGCTTGTAAACGATCCGGAATGCACTTTTGAGCAGACGGAGTATCCTGGGGGACGATCAATTCCGTGTCGCCACAGGAAAATTAACTTGTACCGTGCTTGTAAAGGTGCCTATGTTGGTAAAGGTCTACCAGAATCTGATGGCAAAAAGCGACAAATTAAATTGACTCTAGCAATACCGGGGCAATTGGAATAAAACATTTTGATCCTTTTTTTTTCCTTATAGCGGCTTATTATGTGTGTGAAACATGCAAATATAAAAAATTATCGAATGATCAAGGATATTTTTTGAAACTCTGCCGTCAAAATTTGCCATCAGATTCTGGTAGACCTATTGTTAGCGTATGCATTTAAAACTGGGAAGCTACACCTAATCATCATCATCATCATATTATCAGCCTATAGTTGTCCACTGCTGGACATAGGCCTCTCTCAATAACCTAATAATAATAATTAATTCATGCAAGTAACATAAATGCGATAATGTGTTTGTCAGTCTATGCTTCTCTCTGTGTTCGTCTGTAAAGTTTAAAGCACTGAACCGACCTTGATATTTGCTATTTAGATAAGATTTAGAAATGAATTTTAGCGCAACAAAGTGGCGCGCTTTTAAATCATCATTAATCTAGCTCTACAAGAACAGCAACTATTGTCTATTATAATTACTAGTGTCTGTTTTTCGTTACTTTCTTGTATAATACGATTATACGATTAAAATAAAAAATAGACGATTCATTAGCACTGGACTGATGTTTTAAATATTATTTTTGATCCTCAAATTCCATTGTCATTATGACCATTAACAATTCACGCAAAATAAGAAGTTCCAGGTTATTTTAGTTACAAAATAATTTCATCCTTTCTAATATTATAAATACTAATAATTGCGAAATGTGTCTGTCTGCCTGTCTGTCTGTCTGTTACTCCTTTACGCCTAAACCGCTTAACCTATTTAGATGATATTTGGTATGGAGATAGTTTGAGTCTCGGGAATGGACATAGGATGCTTTTTATCCCGTAAAAATGTACGGTTTCCGCACGATAAACTAACTTTGGCGCAACGGAGTTGCGGGCATCCTCTAGTTTGTAAATAAAATAACTTGGCATATATTTTACAATAAAAGTAACTCTATTCTAATTAGCCGTTTGTGTCCCACTGCTGGGCAAAGGCCTCCCCTCTATCCTTCCACACGTCTCTATCCTTTGCTGTGTTTGGCCACTCTTTATCAACAGCGTCTAGTTCGTCGCGCCACCTTTTCTTGGGTCTGCCCCTGTTTCGCCGACCTTTCGGTAGCCACTCCGTGACTAGACGCGCCCATCTGTCCGGGTGCATGCGGGCGACGTGCCCTGCCCAGCTCCACTTTAGACCAGCAGCTTTTCTACCCACATCCATTATTCTTGTCTTGGAGCGCAGAGCGGTGTTTCGAATACGGTCAATCCTTTTGACACCTAAAATGCTGCGCTCCATAGCTCTTTGACAAACTCCGAGCCGGGACTTCTGTAAGTCGGTCAAAGACCAAGACTGAGCACCGTAAGTTAGGATAGGTAGGATGCACACGTCGACGAGTTTACGTTTTAGGCAAAGTGGAAGGTCCCCTTTCATTAGTTCTCTCATAGACCAAAAGCTTTTCCATGCCTTCTCAATTCTTTGGTCTACTTCCTTGTCTTGTCTATTATTAAAGGATGTTATTTGGCCTATATATACGTACTCGTCAACATAATGCAACTCATACCCGTCTACCTCGACCTTACGTTTCGTGCTGTTAGTCATGAGTTTGGTCTTTGATCGATTCATCCGAAGTCCCGCCTCGTGGCTTGCCATGCTCAGGTCTTGCAGCATGGCCTGCAGGTTTTGTGCAGAAGTGGCAAACAGAACTATGTCGTCGGCGAAGCGAAGGTTTGTCAGCCTTTTCTTGTCGACAACAATACCCTTGTCCCCCCAACCTGTTGAGACTTTCTTGAAAACCTCTTCTAAGGCGCTCGTAAATAGGCGTGGAGAGATAGGGTCACCCTGTTTGACACCCCGTTCAATTTTGAATTTTGGGCCTGTAGTTTCTAGTTTTACGGCAGCTAAACTATGTTTGTAAATTATTTTAAGTAGATCTATGTAAGTAGGTTCGATATTTTGTTTACTGAGGGCTGAAAAAATTTTGTTATGGAATATGCTATCGAATGCTTTGTTAAAATCAATAAAGGCTAAGTATAAGGGTACATTAAATTCATTAGACTTTTCTATGACTTGGTTCACGGTGTGGATATGATCGGTTGTTGAGAAGCCTGGTCGAAATCCAGCTTGTTCAGGTGGTTGGTGGAGATCCAATTGGTAATCAATGCGATTTTGTATGACTTTAATAAAAATTTTGTACAAGTGTGATATTAAACTTATAGGTCTATAGTTGGAAAGTAACTAAAAACTTTTAATTGTAAAATATGTAAATAAAACGTGGAGTTGTCGCTAGCATTATTCTGGCTAAGTAAGATGGAGATAAGTAGCACGCTCCTTGACATTTATGCCAACTTCCATCCCCACGGAGATACAGGAGTGCTAATTTCTGTTGCACTTGTTAAGGCAACGCCTTGATAATGATAAACACATCGAAAATGTGTCATGACGGAAAAAAAAAGCGGACCTTCAATAAAATATTATGTTAATGTAGTTACTAAGATAGCCGATTCATTTGCATAACTAATTTTGGACTATCAGTTATTGTAATTCTGGAATCTAGTTTAAAAGTTTATATCGCATAGTGACAGTCACTTTAAAGAAATTTTATCGTTTCATTATCTATTTAAATAATAGTAAATCAACGCGAAAATTAAGGGCACCTTCCTTATTGATTCTAATTAATTTTAATAAAAATTTCAAGTTGCTTGAAATTACATTACCCACCGGTAAAAATTTAATAAACCATGGGCGTTTTAATATCAGAGTAAATTAAGTGATATCTAGGCATATCAAGGTAGAATAACGTAGCCAAACATTAGATCACTTCAGTGTTATTTAGTCACTGTGGCTTTGGTTAATGTTTCTCATGAAAACTATGGAAATGTTGTAGGTAATTTTATAGCACACGTATATTAATAATAACAATCATTAGCTTTGTCCACACTGTGCCTTTTTCTGGCCGTCAACGTTACAGCGCAGTCAACAGTGAACGTGAGGCATGCCCGCGACGCATGCCATCTGATCGTATATCCAAAACTTTCGCTTTGTTATTAAAAATTACAGTTGGCGTTGCGTTCGTTGACGCATTCAATTATTGAATGCGCCAAAACGAAAGTTGAATGAATGAAGATGACGAAAATTGAAGACGAAAGCGCATAGTGTGGACATAGATAATCATTGGATATTATGAAACGGACTGGTTCGAGCAGCAAATTATATTTTACTTTATGACGCCCTGTTGTGTAGTTAAAATAGCATTTTGTATCGTAGTGCTTTATTGTAAAGAATATTTATTATATGAAGTCCAGTAACAATTATATCACCATGGCAACCTCCATCCAACTACCCAGTGCTGCCAGGTCTCCCGATTTTCCGGGAGTTCTCCCGATTTTAGTAAATGTCTCCCGATATCCCGGATCCTCAGTCAAACCTCCCGATTTTTTCCACATCTTGAACAGTTACTAAAAAACACTGCGTCTAAGTGCGTGAAACGAAATAACCTACACAAGTTGCAATACTCAACAAAAGTAATGAGTTTGTAAAGTATGTAGCGTAAAGTATGCCTTGACAGAATGGAATAAAGTTGAATATCAAATAGCAAAACTTTGGAATTCAGATAACACCAGAGTCCAGACAAACCGGTATTTCTCATTATTATACGATCAAATTAAGAGACATAGTTCAGTCTAGTAATTGTAAGGATAAGTAAGGTATTTTAAATGAACAGCATTAGATTGCGTCATGTGAAGTGAGCAAAGTTTTGTTCGCTTGCATTTGCAACCACTTTGCTTTTGTGATTTTGTTGCCTCGGACTAAATATCATTGTTTTTAAGTATTTTAAACAAGTTTTTAAGCTGTAATTGTCAGAATTTAGAATGTCTAGTTCTGAGAGCGATATAGAGGTGCAAAATACACCCCCAAAGAAAAAGAAATACAGTGTCAGCTATAAGCCGGATTGGGAAAAAGATGATCTGTTTGAGGGATGGTTATCAAAAAGTAATAAAGGTAAGCGATATAAAAGCCTTTCTTAGATACTCGCTGATAAAAACTTATTGATCACAAAAACCTATTCATTCGTATTAGCCGTGTTCGTTTCATTTTTCAACTACGCGGCTTTTTTCGCAATTTGGCAGCTGACTGTCAACTTCATCATGTAGTGGCGCGGCGGCGACCTAATAAAATGTTGCCAGTTTAAAATAGTATTCTTAAAGTACGGCAGTTTTGTCGTCTTGAGAAATTAACGCTTTTTTGTTGGAATATTTAGGCTATATTAAAAAATATACTTTTCAGGTCCAGATTTCGCTTATTGTAAAGTGTGCTCTTGCGATATAAATATAACGAGAGGGGGTAAAAATGATATTAAAAGACATAAAGAGACAAAAAAACATGAAAGCAATAAGCTGAAAATTCGAGGTCAACAGAGTCTAGACCAGATGATAACAAAAAAATCTACATCGTTAGAAAAACTAGTTAAACAGTCAGAAATTAGAATTGCCGCATTCATAGTTGAACATAATATTCCGATCAATGTGATGGAACATTTCCCAGATTTAATAAGAGCAGTATGCCCAGATTCTGAAGTCGCAAAAAGGATTACCTGTGGACGTACTAAAACAACAAAAATTATTTCGGAGGTGTTGGGAAGAAGTGACGTTGATATCATGGTTGAAGCAATGCAGACAAATAGATTTTCATTAACAGCTGATGAAAGTACTGATAAAAGTACAAAAAAGCATTTGGCAGTAATTGTGAGGATTGCTCGAAGTAATCTGAAGGTAAATATTATGTTTATAATGTAAAGTTTACATTTCAAATATGTTACTTTTGTATACTTACTTATTAAACCCTATTCTTTTTCAGGTGGAAGATTATTTCTTTGAATTATTTGAAATTCTTGAAGGTAACGCCGAAAAATTGCATGAAATAATTACAAAAAAAATGACTGAATTGGGGATTCCATATAAAAAAAATATGATAGGGCTGGCCGCAGATGGTGCCAACGTAATGATGGGAAAGAACAATTCTCTTGCCACGAAGTTCAAACAAGACATACCACACCTTTTCGTTATGAAATGTGTATGCCATTCTGTACATCTTGTAGCGTCTAACGCTTGCTTAAAATTGCCTCGAGAACCCGAAGATCTAGCACGGGATGTGTATAACTATTTGAATGGTAGCCCAAAACGTACCGGCTTGTTGAAAGAATTCCAGGATTTTTTGGAACTAAAACCACACAAATTGCTGCAACCTTCCCAAACAAGGTGGCTCTCTTTAGAGGCAGTAGTAAAGAGGCTGCTAGAACAATACGAAGCCTTAAAGTTGTACTTTAGAGACGCTATTTTCAGTGACCGTATTAAAGCTGCAGAAAACATATTGAAAATGATAGAAAATCCAGTGAACAAGCTATATCTGCAATTTATGGCGTATGCCTTAGGTATATTCAACGAACTAAACAGAACCATGCAATCAGAAAATACAAATGTACACATAATTTACAACAGGGTCATGACCGTAATCTACACAATTTTGGGATGTTATGTGAAAGATGAATACATTTCAAGAAATGATCACAAAAACATCGACTATAAAAATCCTAGAAAGTACATGGATATAAAAGATTGGTATTTAGGCGCTGAAGTAGGGGCGACATTATCTTCACCAACATTAACAATCAGTCCCGAAGAGATAAAAAAATTCAAGTTCCGCTGTTTGGAGTTTTACATTGAGGCAATTAAACAACTATTACAGCGATTTCCGTTTGAAGACGATATGGAAATTTAAAAAAAAATGGAGTTTATGGATCCAAAAAAAGTTTGTAGTGGCAAAATACTATCCATCGCCGACATATTGGGAAGGTTCCCAAATATAGCTCCTTCAAATGTTATTCAACAGATTGACACCGAATGGCGGCTACTTCGGAATACGAATTTAAACACTGAAGATGAAAATTTAGAAGTAGGAGCTTTCTGGAAAAAGATAGCCCAGATGCATTTGGGTGATGGCAGCAAAATGTTTCCAAATTTAACTTCGACAGTTTTTAGTTTTATGTGCTTGCCACACTCAAGTGCATCTGTGGAAAGGCTGTTTTCCCAAATAAATTTAACGAAAACAAAGTTACGGAACCAACTCTCTACCTCGGTAATATCGGGAGTCCTGCATACCAAAAACATTTTGAAAAATTCTAATTGCTTCAGTTTCGAAATTAAAGACCAAATTTTACAGAAACATAATAAAAATATGTATTAAAAATCTCCCGATTTTTTTTGTAATCTTACCTTAAGACTCCCGGATTTTTATAGGTATACTTCCCGGAAAATAAAATTTGTATCTGGCAACACTGCAACTACCGCTCATAGATAATATAATGTAGAATATATATCACGCCCGCAATTCCGTTGCTCTAAAATTCGGTCGAATCGTACATTTTTCTGGGGTAAAAAGTATCCTATGTCCTTTCCCGAGGCTCAAAGTATTTCCATGCCAAATTTCATCAAAATCGGTTTAGTGGTTTGGGCGTGAAGAGGTAACAGACAAACGGGCAGACATACAGACAGACACACTTTCGCATTTATAATATAGTATGGAAGTATGGAAGTATGGATATGGGTATGGATATGGATATTAGTACGGATAAAAAATAATTAAAAGGCATTTATGTAGAATTAGGGCTTGTTTCACCTCTTCCTGATAAGCGACGAATAGCCTACCAACTGACTTGACAGATCAAGTATGGAGAATCTGTCAAAAAAGTTGTGAATAGCCTATTCGGCACTATAAAAGTGGTGAAACAGGCCCTAAAGGTACAAACAGGTATTTTCGTCTAAATTCTACGAAATAACAATGTATCCCTGAAATTTAGCGGCACGTGTACCCCGCTTTGGAGCTCAACCTGTTTGCTTAGTTAACAGGTAGGATGAAGACATTATAGAGAATTTCCCGGTACATTGTGTTATGTGGGATGATCGAGTACATAGCGAAATGTCGCAGAACATAGATGTAAGTAAATGTACGAGTTGGCTGGGAAATTAATTTTAAGAGTGAATTGAAATGGATCATTAGAAAATCATTTGACAAGGCTGAAAATACAAAACTGACAATATCTGGGTGTACGGGAGTGCCCCCTCCAAGATGAGCCAAGCGAAGCGAGCAAGGGCACTACCTACCCTTTCTCGAAACGTTTCGTCGTATTTTTGCACCCTCGTAACTTTGGTTCGGATAATGCTAGATACCTATTTTCAGTTTTATGTTTTCAGTTTTGATTCTTAACAAAGTTTTAGAAGTTGTAAAGCTTTGAAAAGCTCTGGCCAAGATTAACTGCGCTTATTGAATACAATACTGCTAATTACCTATATTATGTACTTATACCTAACTATATTTTGTAAAGTCGGATTTGGATGTACTTTCCTTGATACTGTCTTAAGTAATTAATGCAGCTTTCAGTAGACTCAGTTTCAGAATTATAAGCTTACTTATTACAGACCAATTTATTTTTCTGCCTAGTCTTTGCATAAGTATAAGATCATAGGTATTATTTTTTTGTTATATGTTCATAAAAGCCTTTTTTTTTGGCAAAAGGCCTACCACACATTCCCACCACTGCAACTCCTGAGTCCTGTGTCTCCTGGATCAACAGTGGTAACCAACCACGAAAACCCTTTGATATGATCTCAGGGATGCCCGAGGGACAAGCTAAATCTGTCTTGGGACCCGCAACGAAATCAGAAGAAATTTAGGAGGAGTAGGAGATATCCAATTAAATAATAATAAAAGCCAGGTAGGTATTGTCAAAGTTTATGATACTAATTGAAAACCCTCTTATATCTACATATTTCTATATCCACGCAGACGCCAGACGTTGAATATAATATGCTATTACAAACTATTCATCAGCGTGATCAGCTGTTGCAGGCAGTGGCGTAGCTAAGTAACAGAAAAGCCTGAGACGAAAAATAAAGAAGGACCCAAACAGAGGTGATGCATCTCGCAAGACGTTAATGTAGTGCGATGCCATCTGGAGGCGTACTTAGGAAGCTTAACATCCTGACTCCCGTTCTAGTTGACTTTTGCGCACTCAAATCAAATATCTTTAATTACTATCTGAGAGATGTCTTAGAAATAGAAAAAAAAGTAACAGCTACAAAATATCTACAATTTATAGATTATAAATCGGAGATTGGGGCTACTGAGCTCGGGGCGCAGTCCCACCTTGTACTAGCTACGTCACTGGTTGTGGGTAACTTTGCGATTTTACATACACCAACTTCGCCGTTCACTCCGCCATATCGCCACCGACTCTATTAAACTATGTAATGAAACTTTCAAAAATGCTAATTCATCTTGCAAAGTCTTTGTTAGGTATTTAGTATGAGGCAAGAGCGTAAAGGGTTTAGCTTAGAACATTTTTGGGTTAAACTGTCTGAAATGTGTGCTAATTAATATCCTGATACTCTTACTGAGATTCTGTTCATACTTAATAATATCTATTGAAACTTTTTAATCGGGACTTAACGCGACTTATTAAAGTGGTAATGCTACTACGAGTACATACTTTTTCTCGACGTTGCCTGAGTTGTTGACTGAGCCACAGAGGTCGTCGATGTATTATGTAACAGAAATAACATAATATAGGTAACACAGTTTTCTTTCATGGGAAAATGTACGGTTTCCATGTGAAAGGAACTTCTGCGAGAAAAACGTTGTAAACATTGAAAACTTTTTGTTCCGTCGGCGAGATTCGAACCCGCGACCCCCGGCTTGAGCTACGAACGCGCTCACCACTGAGCCACAGAGGTCGTCGATGTATTATATAACAGAAATATAGGTAATATAACATAATATAGGTAACATAGTTTTCTTTCATGGAAAAATGTACGTTTTCCGGGTGAAAGGAACTTCTGCGAGAAAAACGTAGACAACATCTAGTTATATTATATTATACATATAGGATAACCTGTTATGCAATATATTTTATTATTTTTTTGAATTCTAAAATCCTGAATCATTATATTATTATATTTTAGAATTCATAAAAATAACGAATACTCCTAAGCGCGCTGTGACACAAAAGTTTTTTATTCGTTACGTACTGGAGAGGAGCCAATTGGACCGCTTTGTTTGTGGAGCACACGCCACGCCATGCCACAATTTTATGGCATTGTAGCTTAGACTGTGGCTTCGTCTGTGTAAATATGACCCAAGGGTACAACACATTTTTTCCGCGATGAAAGTAGACCAAGTCCTACGATCAGAATTTCAATCAAATCGATCGGCTTTTTTTCATATTTTTTTTCGGCAAAGACAGAGACCTATATTTAATTCCTCTATGGCAAAGACAAGAAACCTTTGGTTTCATGGTATCACAAAGGTCGGAGCATGACAGACGTTGTTAAAACTCAAAAATCAAACTTCGAACAAAACTTTTTGTTTACTGGTTTATGCTGGTGCTGCACTGTTGCAGTTTTATATCCTATTGGCTGCTATTGGTATAGATTAGTTTCAGTAACATTCGACCCTTATCAAAGTTACGATACGAACGTTACCTTTATTTTGGTAGCCGATATCTATATTACAAAAGTTTGAACGCTGTCCTGGGTCATTTTATTATTATCCGGATAAATTCGATGGCTCAAACTTTGGCTATGACGTCATTATTTTAGCTGGACGCAGGGCGGCTAACCGATAGTTATGGAAAAGAAGGAACGCAGTAACTACTATATAGCTATCTCGAAAATGCTACTATATCTACCTCATTGACATTGCTTACATTGTATATATGTAATATTGCTTACTTAAACAATGTTAGAAAGTTGGTTATTTTTTTATGATAATAGTTTAGAAGCATAATACTATGATAATACATACTAAGCTAACAGACCTCAATAACAATACTAATAAATTTGAGATGACTAAAATTAAGTCTAGTTTTGGACTTGGAAATAATTTTAGGTACGGATTTTAGATTATTTAGGGCATTCAATACAGTAGCAATACAGAAACAAAGATTGGAAACCTGCCTAACAGTTATTCTCGTATAAAATTTTTATTCCTTTTCCATTTCTATTCGATTACCTCTATACAGTGTCTGTATGAAGTATATATTTTTAGGTATACAGAAAATCCTATCTTTATTTAGTTTATAACTAAGTTGAATTTGAGGAGCAGATGGTAGGCTAACCCAAAACTTGTGAAGTTTGGTGAAAAGCCCTGAAGTGATAAATAATATTGTCTAAAACCACTATACAGCATGACTGGTGAAACATGTTTAATACTCAAGGACGTATATTAGATGAAAAAAAAAGAATATAAAAATTAATATCGAGATTTAAACACCTGTTGAACAGTTGATTAGAGAAAAATTAAGTACAAAATGGTCTCAAAACAACTGAATAGATGTTTAGATATTTTGTGGTAAGACCGTTAGTGTCCATGATTCATTTATTTAAAAGGAAATTTGGTAAAAAATTAAGTACCTAATATTATTACAATATAATTATAATGAGAATCGAGTACTGAGTCCTTATATTGAACATGTCTCACCAGTCATGTTATTAGCTACGTTTTAATCACGCTATTGATTGCAATAACTTTTGTCAGAATAGATCAGAAACCTGAGCTCAGAAGCTTGTGTCAGAATCATATCATTTTATTTGCATGAAAATTCCCTTTATTAAGGTAACCAAGTAAAAAATTAATAATGCCCTCGCACCTTAGTTTTTTTTTTATGAAACGAGCAAACGAGCAAACGGGTCACCTGATGGAAAGCAACTTCCGTCGCCCATGGACACTCGCAGCATCAGAAGAGCTGCAGGTGCGTTGCCGGCCTTTTAAAAGGGAATAGGATAATTATAGGGGAGAGTAGGGATGGGATAGGGAGGGAAAAGGGGAGGATGGGGAAGGGAATTGGGCCTCCGGTAATCTCACTCACTCGGCGAAACACAGCGCAAGCGCTGTTTCACGCCGGTTTTCTGTGAGAACGTGGTATTTCTCCGGTCGAGCCGGCCCATTCCTGCCGAAGCATGGCTCTCCTACGTATAAAAGTGACCTACATTCGTCAAAAACTATCCTTAACATAATGTAAAGCGGAGCTAAACGTACGTCCTCCAATTAAAACGAGAGGCCTTCGCTCCGTTGTGCGCAAACAATTGTTTTAGACTGTGATTTTGCCTTTTGAAAAAAAAAGGCTGTTTTATATTCTGGATGCATCTTGACACCAAAAATGTGAATAGTCTCGACAGTTTCGTGCCAAACGCTATGCTATGCTAACGCGTGTGCGATGGACAAATTGGGCTGTTCCGTTTCCTTTCTTTAAACGATAGTGGGTTATAATTTATAACTTAAATAGGTTAAAGGAGTTTAAACTTTAAGACTAAAAGACATACTAATATTGTAATAAATACAAAAGTGTGTCTGTATATCTATTTGTTACTTCTTCACGCCCAAACCGCTGAACCGATTTTGCTAAAATTTTGTATGGAGACACTTTGAGTCCCGAAAAGGGGCATAGGATACTTTTTATCCCGGAAAGATGCACTGTTCCCGCGCAATAAACGCGCAATGGAGTTCCCGTAACTAGTTTCCTATTAGGACTCTATCTTAATCGTAATTTACCTTTGCCATAATTTGTGTTGTATTTTATAGAAAGTACTAAAACTCTAGCACAAATGTTGAAATAACAATAAAATTAAGCAGTATAGAGACGCTCGCTGCGTTTTGGGACCAGTTGCGGCCACACGACAAACTTTTGGGGCACCGTGGCATAATTACTGTTTTAGCTTACTGCTCTGTTTTATTTTATTGTTGCTACGACTTTGCATTAGTCGGCTTAAAGGTAATACTTGATATATTGTCAGTCTCATTCTTCGACTTTAGAAGAGAAGACAATCAAGATCAAGTAGATGAGATGTACTCCAGTGTACTAAAAAGACATCTTTAATTTTATTCTAATGCATTTTTATTTTGGTAAAACAGATCATTAGATTAGGTTAGGTTTCATTCTTCTTATTTTGCTTTGTTGAATTTTTGAATAATTTGTACACAATACATATATATTATGTTATGGTGTATGTGTGGTTATGGTGTATACCTACATTTATAATATTGAGATCCTAAAGAACAATGCAAATATGCTTTAAAAATAATTTTATTCCATTTCAGTTATATCTTTATGACGTTTAATATCCTCGAAAAAGATATCGTTTCCGTCTAGACTAGACAATAACAAACGTTTCTAATATAAGGGAGCATCTGTTAAAGCAGATAGCTGTAAATAAATTACACCTAAAGTGAAATGTCACCGCTCGTGTGGCGGTAGTTTAAAAAAATATTAGCCACCTGACGTCGAGTCGTCAGGGTTGCCAGCACCAAAATATTTTCCCTCCGGACGGGGTAATAAATCAGCCTATACGTTCCCTCTTTCCCGGTTCCCGCGTCATTATTTATATTTTCTGCTTACTTTGTTATCCTTATCGCATTCTTAGATTAGACATTACTTTTATTAAAAACAAAAAAGATTTCGTTTTAAGATTGACGTTGCAAGTTTGTAATATATATAAACGATGTTTGCTGAATGCTGACGATAGGTATATTTTGTAATTGGGATGTTCTCTGTTAACTCTATCTCGAAGGTCTTAGGGCCAACCCACACGAACGACAAGTGACAACCACACCACGTCGCAACGACAAAATTCCGTCACGCAGAAGTTACGTGTGAATGACTGCAGCTTTTTGTAGTTGCATTGTGGTACCGACAAAATGTCGAGGTGGTTGCATTGTCGCCAGTAGTAAGTTGCGATGGTTACGTACGAAAGTCAATAAAACGGAGGGGCGTAAGAGCGCGCATCGACGCAACGTTGTGTTTGCGATGTGGTCGGCCACTAGTTCGCTTGTGCATGTGATGTTTGGTATCACACAATTATTGTTCGACAACGACTGCAAAATGTGGTACATGGTACAAAATGTGACACAGTCCAGTTCATTTACAATACGAAATAATATATACGGCCGACCACGTGGTGTGGTTGTGGTGTGATTGTGTTACGTGTGAGTTGGCCCTTATAGGCCTAGGTTCTTACTAGAGGCTATGTTAACAATTAAATATTTTCAGGTATTCCTCAAGAAACATGTTTTTAATTAAAACGTGAAATTGAACTAAACGTTTAAGATATTATATCTACAAAATATACTTTAATTAAAAAAAAATCTAATAAATTTCTCTCAAGATAAAGTCCAAATATTTACGCAAAGCATAAATAAAATAAATAAAAAACATCAAAACATAGTAAGTACATTTGCAAATATTGTATTAGTAAAACAAACACTTAGCTGCACTGTAGAGGCTTGATAACAGAACCACCCCAAGTAGAGTCAGCAAAAATATCAGATTACGGTGTAAGGCTAAAAATGTGAAGCAAAAACCTTATTTATTTCACATAGAACGGCGATAGTCTGTATAAAAATTATATTATCTTAAACGTTTTTATATGTTACGTTATTTTTCGATGGAGTTGTAACTTGTAATATGCCTACTTTTCATTATAATGTTTTATATTAGCAGATAATGCACCCATATTATATTTTGTTAGTACCATCGAGGGAATTGATTCCTAGGCAGTTGACAGATCAACATCATTTGGTCGGATCCATAAAGTTAATATACCTAGCGGAATAGAGAAACAAAGGCCTGAGCAAGAGAGATGTCACTATCAGTAACACTGCGTGGTAGAAAGAGACGTGTGATACATGACAGCTGCACTCTTTTTTTGACGTCCAGTCGGCACGTGCCGCACGTTGACAATTTAATCTCATAGAATTCATTTTCAATCATGCTTGTGTATACGTACAGATATTTTTCACATAGATGAAAACCAATTTTGGTTTCGTTTGACAGCTCGAGATTGTTGCTATATTCCGCTAGGTATATTAACTTTATGGTCGGAGCTGGGTTTGACATAACGCGACCAATCTACGTAGGTCCCCCATCTGCCTAGAAATCAACTTCTCTGATAATACATATAATAGACAAGCTTTGTTTTTATAATATTTCTAGATGACGCCCGCAACTCCGTCGGGCAAAAATTCGTTTATCGCTCTGGAACCGTACATTTTGCCGGGATACCATATATTCTATGTTCTTTCCCGGGACCCAAAGTATCTCCATCCTTAATTTCAGCATAATCAGTTCAGCGGTTGGGTAGAGACAGATCGACAGACAGACAGACACACTTTCGCATTTATAATATTAGTCATATTTTTGCTGACGATACCCAGTGCACGCTGTGCGACTAATATCAAAGAATAGCAAATAACGCACCCTGTAGACAGTAGGTACCGCCACCCTCTTATTAACAACACCATGTGAGAGCGATAAAGCACATAGACAAGTATTGGTAGGTTAGTAGGTATAAATTTGTCTAAGGAATCATTGCCTCACGAAAAGTTTTTAATATATTTTTTTTACAAGATAGGTTTTAACATGTTGTTTTTGATGGAGATTTTGAGAACCAGTACCAATGTTAATAGGTTAATAGGAGTGTCCGATCCTATTAGAAAACTATAAGAGCTACAAATTGCTCATTTTATTCGCGTGGTGAAATGTAATTTAAGAGGGCGACTAATCCAAAAAATCAAACATCGTCCTTCTCTCTTCACACTCACGCCCGTCTTTCATATGCCAGGTGAAAAATGACGACGCGGATTCATTGCCAAATTAGTTTTTTCTCAATAACTCGATAAATATACAACATTGTAAGAATCCGCTAGGTCGGTTTCTCAAATATAGAATTTTATACAATGTGTTAAAATATGAACTTAGTTCAATGCACGGTTATGGCAATAAATGAAAAATTCGTGAAAATTAGATGCATCTTTGTGATTTTTTTCTATCGAGAAAATTTTAAGATATCGTGTTTTTGCTCAGATCGAATTCTCGGAAATATAACGTAGTATCTAATTTTTGAAAATGAAACATTTCGGGTCTTATTTTCAAGTATAAAAATGAATTGTAAAATCGACACTTTAGGGTTAGTCGCCTCCTTAATATGAGCGTCTGATCCTATTAGAAAACTATGCAATATAATATAGCTATATAATATAATAAAGGCAATATAATATAGCTCTTAGCTATAAATTGCTCATGTTGTTCGCGCGGTGAAATGTAACTAAATGCGTTATTTTTCACTACAGTTTTCCTATGCTTTTGTCCGCACTCAGAGAGATTTAACGCATGAAAATTTTGACATATTAATTAGGTATAATATTATGTTTGTTAAACTCTTCATTAAATTGAAGTTAAATCATCATTAAACGTGTCTAAATGGGCCGTTAAAGCTACAGCAACCTAGATAAATGTTTCAGCAAAAAAGCTAAGCGTATGCAAAAAGTAATTTTGCCTTTGCTCCTGAAGATAAGATAACCGCGGTATATAATGTCGCCAGTAAGAGCTTCATATTTTATTACTCTCATAACCTCAAGAAAAAACAATCTTTTTTATTTACCACCAAAACATTTTGTAGATGCAGAACATAAGATAATGTAAAAAAGGAGCAGCTCAGTATTTTTTTTTTTTTGAGAATAAAATAAACCTGTGTTGTGTGTATTTATACAGGCTATAACAAAACTAAGTGATAATTTAGGGTGTGTATGTGTTTCCTATAAAGAGTTCGCTGTAAAAGTCACAGCGTTGAATGAGTAATTTATTTTTTCCCTTTGTATGGAAAAATTCATGACACGGACACACGCGCTTGCACATAATATACAAATTACAAAAAAAAATACTATAATATAATATAAGGATACATACACATTACACACCCTAAGATATTATCACTTAGTTCTGTTACATCTATTTATTTTTACCTGGAGTCCAGAGCATAACCCATGGAAATATAATATTCTACAAAACACAATTATTATGTATTATGACTGTCGCTGATTTCTGTTAATTAACCATAAAAATATGACGTTAATAAATAAATAACTTGCGGAAAAACATACCAACTGTAGACTTGATATTTTTTTATGAAAAAAAAACAGATTTACCATTACAATTTACGAAGTCCATGAAGCATTTCAGCCCCTGGCTACTCTGATACGGTTTAATTTCATGCTGCACCCAAACCATCGCAAAACGAACAAAAACGTTACTTTATATTCCTGTTGGCTCTGGCACCAGTCAAAAGATCATTGTACTGACGATTCAGAGAACGAGTGAAAAGGCAGTTTTTCGTCTAGATCTGAGGTTCCCAAACTCTTTTGTTTCATAGACCACTTTCAAATTGCTGATCCGGATGAGCAATTTCAAAATTCGACTTGCTGATACGCAGCAACAACTGTTTATAACCTCCTGAGGCTATATTTCTATTTTCTACAAATTTCTAAATTCAATTGAAAAAAAACTTGAAGATTTTTAAAAGTAACAGTTAAAATATGATATATACACCATCAAACAATCGAACCTTAACTGATCAGGAAAAGTCAAGCCAACATTTTAGTTCACCTCTATAGAAATCAAATTAATTTTCATGGATCGCTGCTTACGATTATGGACCCCCAGTCCCTCATATTCTGTCACGTTCGCGCCCTACACAGACGCCCATTGACCTCTAGGGGTCCAACTAGACCGCTTTGGGAATAACTGATCTAGTTAAACCACTATAAGCACTACAGCCGCTATTCAGATTTAAATGGAGGGCTCAAATTAAGCCAGACGTTTATACGAATACTGAAAACGTGAATAGAACATACATACTATAATACACGTGATCCCAAACTTTTTAGAGAGTGAAAGCTAATCAAATGGATTGCTAGTTGCATTGAAATATTTTAGTTTACAGTTTCGAGATTTTACTACTTTCAATCCGTTTTATTTGATTTTAAAATCAAGCATTAGATCATTTTGATTGTTTATAGTTTACTACTCGTCGTAAAATATAATATACTTTATTTCTTTGATCTAAATATAAACAAAGACGGATATAATATTACAATACTATGTAGATTGTAGGTATTTAAATGTCACATTCACAACACATTAAAGAATTACAAATGTTCATCAATTTATTCAAGTTATTTTTTTTGTTTATGTCATGTCGATTAAACTTTTTTACTTTTTTTGTCCGTAACGAGTAGCGATAGGATTTCAGATTATTCTTTATTCTAACTTGCAAATATGAACAACACAAAACCAAGTTATTATTAGCATTGCATGTGTCGCTGACAACATATTTTTTCTCTCTCATCACTATGCGCATAAAAGGAGACCAATTTGGTAAAGTTAGTGATGAATTAGAATTTCAATCTAGGGACCGTTTAAATTATTCAGATGTAAGCGTATAATTTTAAAACCGTTACTTGTGAATAATATTTGAAGATTTTTGAGAATTCGAGATTCTTGAAAAGTTACGTTAAGTACATATTTTTACACCGAACAAATGAGGCGCAACTTGACGATGCGTAAAAACAATACAAAATGACGAAGAAAACAATACAAAATGAAAAAAACAATACAAAATGAAATATGGAAGCACTTTCAGATCTTAGTCCAAAAATTACAACACCAATATTTTGTTTACTTATACAATATTATAATTAAAAATCTTGATATTGCTCTTAGAACAACAAAAAAATTGAGAAAAACATTCAGTCGTAATTTCCTTTTGTAATTATTTAAATTTTGCGACAAAAACTCTTACGAATCAAAAGTTTAATGTAATTTTGTGAATGGGCCGTAACCGTAATAGAGCCAAAGTTTTCAGCGCAATATCAACAATTTATTTTATTTTGGACTCAGAAAAGTTAAATAAAAAGCTGGTAGTAACGTGTAACAATTTCGCCGAATGGCAATGCGTAGGTGAGATAGACAATGCAAACTACTCACAATTTCTTATGAAATTTCGTATTTACAAAATTATTTATAAAAAGTCTAATTTCTTTGATTAAATTGATGAAGCAATTTAATCAAAGAAATTAGACTTTTTTATTGTGTGAAATGTGGAAGTTTATTTTAATACTTGTCCAAACAAAGAAGTTTTCATTAAGTTAAAATATTATGTTCCAAAATCTAAGTTTTCAGAACCAGCATCATTTATATAAAAAAAAACTATTATTTCAACAATCCCTGTTATTTCTATAATTATGTTACAACCACCCTTTGTTCGTTACAGCTACTCCATGCACCCTCGCACCCATTAGGAGCAAGTGCCACTCGTGTGAACAGCCTGAAGATAATTGACAGAAAATTGATACCAGATACTCGCTTTAAACGTATAGAAAAGCGCGTCGAACAAAATTGTTTCGTAGAAATCATGTGCTATTAGTTTTTTCAGGCGGTTATTAAACTACAGTCATAGGTATAGGTATAGTCATAGGTATAGGTCTACCAGAATCCGATGGCAAAATGTGAGAAAATAAATTGACTCTAGCAATACCGGGGTAATTGGAATAAAACATTTTGACCCTTTTTTTTAGCGGCTGATTCTGTGTGTTAAACATGCAAATATAAAAATTTATCCAATGATCAAGGAAAATCTGCTGTCAAAAATTGCCATCAGATCCTGGTAGACCTATACTATATAGCCCTGCAAATATGTATTTAGTATTTACTATTTGGGTGGGTATGGTCTTATGGAGATACTTTAAAATCCTCACTCTATGCACCAATGGCGAAACACTGATTCTTCTCCCTAATATTACACACGGTAATACTTAATATTTTGATAGCATGAAGATTTGATCTTAGTATGATGTTGTTAAAAATGTGTAAAGGTATGAAGCCTATGCTATGGATGCTTTGGCACGAATGGGCCTGGTTGACCGGAGAAATACCACGGGCTCACAGAAAACCGGTGTGAAACAGCGCTTACGCTGTGTTTCGCCGAGTGAGTGAGTTTACCGGAGGCCCAATCTCCTACCCTTTTTCCTTCCCTATCCTCCCCTATTCCCTTTCCTACCCTCCCCTATTACCCTATTCCCTTTTTAAAGGCCGGCAACGCACCTGCAGCTCTTCTGATGTTGCGAGTGTCCATGGGCGACGGTAGTTGCTTACCATCAGGTGACCCGTTTGCTCATTTGCCCCCATATTTAATAAAAAAAAAAAAAAGTAAAAATCTTAATATTATAATGATCGAAGCCTAATAATGATGACAATGAATTAATTATTATTAACATCTCAATATAAAATATCCGTAATCCGCTTAAAATCGCCGATGATATTAGAAAAGATCGATGTAGAGTAGACCCACAAGGCTCTTCGGCGGTGAATTTAAAATTTTTCTGCCGCTTTTGTGTCACTTGATAGACATTAAGTATTAACTGTTGCTAAATTATAAAAAGTTAGGACATTGACGCCACGACTCTCAGTATATATATTATGTACTAGATGTCCCGCGCGGCTTCGCCCGCGTAAATTAGGAATTTTACAGAAACCGTACATTTTCCCATAAAAAATATTTCTCCCGTTTTTCCCACATTTTCCTGAGTTTCTTCGGTCGTATTAGTCTTAGCGTGATAATATAATATACCTCGATAAATGATCTAACTAACACTGAGATAAGTTTAAGTTTTTAAATCGGACCTGTAGTTCCTGAGATTGACGCGTTCAAGCAAACATACTCTTCAGGTTTATAATATTAGGTAGGTATAGATTTTTTTTTAATTATCGCTTGACAAACTCGAGTCTCGATCTAAAAGACTATAAAATGGTATAATATGGTAGTGATGATGATGATGATGAATGTAATTTACAAAGTAGCATATGCTTTCTGTTCTTAAAACAACGCCGAAACTCCCAAACTTGTATCTATAAAGAATCAGGAGTTCTCTCAGCACCTTCTGAACCACGGTATACCAGGTATATCTCGGTGCAAAATCTTACTTGTTGGTAGCATATACTTAGAATACTTCTCATGAAACCGAAGTCACCACATGTTTCCCTATAAGTTTTGAGGAGTTCCCTCGATTACTTATGGATCCTTCATCAGATCACCACTTTTGTGAATATAATACCAAATTGGGATGATACCCTACATACCAAAAGAAAATTTTTGAAAATCGTTTAACAAACGGCGGAGTAATCGTTGAATACATATAAGAAAACGAACATAACTCCTTCCCCATTTTGAAAGTCGGTTAAAATTGTAGCATAATATGTGTTATTCTGACGTATAAGCTATGTTATTGTAAAGTTTCATTAAAATCCGTTCAGTAGTTTTTGCGTGAAAGAGTAACAAACATCCATACATCCACACATCCATACATCCAAACAAACTTTCGCCTTTATAATATTAGTAGGATTATCTATGCCATGACATTGTAACTGGTACAGATTTTTACAATATATTAATTGAGGTACATTGAGTTATATGTAACTACATGTTGAGGTAGTTTTTTTTTACTGTTTCCCAACATCTATTCAAATCAATTACCCACTAAACGACCCTTTCATTCGGTCGTCCTACGAGTACCTATTACAAAAACTCAAACGTACGAACTCAGTCATTAATTTTCTGCCTCGATTCCAGCAAATCCAGTTGCTTTGGCATTTCTAAAGTAAAACAAATACCGGCTGGCAGCTTTGTGAACGCCATTGATTTCGTTTGACAGTGACAGTAGACTAATTGATTGCAGTCTATGGGCGAACTCTGTAGGTATACTCTATGGCCGAATGCTCTACGTTCGAATTAGGTGCGTGTTCCGTTTCCGTTGTAACTGACCAATTACAGACTAGTTTGCGATTCACTTTGCGACTGCGAAAATAACTCAAACACTCGAAAGCTTTAAAATCGTGCGGAATGCTAAATGCATTTAAAACGTTTATGCCGGGAAAGGCTGTTCTTTTTTCGGTTTGAATTTAGAAATTCGGTGCTCAAATTTGGTCGTCGAAAGTTTTATGAGGCTAATACAAGACGAATTTAAAATTATACAGCTATCGTGGTGCTATCAAAAAATTATATAGGTCTGTCAATAGATCGGTCTATCAAAAAAATATGTAGGAATCTGTTGGCAAAAAGTGAGAAAATAAATTGACTCTAGCAATACCGGAGTAATTGGAATAAAACATTTTGACCCTTTTTTCTTCTTTTAGCGGCTGATTATGTGTGTTAAACATGCAAATATAAAAAAATATCCAATGATAAAGGATATTTTTTGAAAATTTGCTGTCAAAAATTGCCATCAGATCCTGGTAGACCTATAATAATAGGGAATATTACGTAAATGCAGAGGGCGCTAACATACAGACTACAGCTGTAAATAATCCGACCAAAATCTGCTATGTTGCTCACGTCATATCAGAATATTGACAGGAAAGGGCCTGCCCCCGTAGACAAGTGGCAAAACGCTTACGCTAACGCTAACGCTAGCGCTACAAAATGTATGGATTTGACATTAGTATTCGCTAGCGAAGCGATGACTTATGTCAAATCGCATACATTTTGTAGCGCTTGCGTTAGCGTTAGCGTTAGCGCTTTGCCACTTGTCTACAGGCCCTGTCCACATCTCCACGTCACGACGTCGTCAACGTGTGGTGCGGTAACGTGGCACGGTACGTTGGCGTGACGTTGACGACGTCGTGACGTGGAGATGTGGACAGATCCAAAGTTATCAAACGTCGAACAATTTTGAACTTTTTATTTACTGTCTGTGCTGGTGTTGCCTGTAGCATGAAATCATTACATTAAAATAATAAAAATATCCCCTCACCAGTGGCGAAGCCCAATATGGGTCGCATGTAAAAAGTTAACGTATGTGGCGCAACCCTTTCTGGGCCGCTGTGTTCAAGTGTGCAAACACAGCGATAAAACTACTTTTGTCTTTGTTTATCATATTGAAACGCGTTTATATAGAGCAAGACAGCTAGCAAGCGTCGTTTGAGTTCTCGGTAGAGAAGAAATATATATATATCGCAAGTTCATTACTTATATCAGCTTGATATAATCCGACCAAATAGGGTTTCCACGGTCCAACTATGAATTTATTTATCTGATATTTTATGATGTGGCCATTACACCCCGCTGCTGTACTACTCTCCAGTGCATTCCAGTCCCCTTTTACATGATTCCAGGAGCAATCTAGTGCTGGATTGGATCACTGGATTGGAATAATGTAAACCGGCCATAATATACTTGGCGTCCTGTGCCTGTTATTTTTTAAGAGCTATAGCTGTCCTTTACATTTCACCAAGTTTCCTCCTACATTGTACAAAGGGATTTTCCAATAATTTGTCGCATTGCACGATAATTATTTAATTTGCTAGTAAACATAATTATTGCAGCATCATCAAATCCATTAGTGTAATGTCATTTAATTAAAAGATGCCTTATTGTCATCAATTGATAATAATTAAGACGTGAGTTGAAGAACACGATAACTAACATTTGGTAATATACGAATATTTACTCATTTCTTCCCTTATAATCGGAACAATTTTTGTAATTTATCTACTTCATCACCTGACTTATATATCTGGCTAAACACAAAATGCACATTCTTATTTCTAATAATTTTTTCGGCCCGAAAGCCTCCATTTATTAAAATAAATATTCACTGTTACTTATTGTGTTCTTCCACTCACGTCTTCAATTAAGATCCTATACTATGAACAATCAGAAGAATTAGTACGAAGTTGTGTGTGACATGAGATGGTCACATCAGTGTCTGAACTCTGACAAAGTGTCTTTAAAATAATAAACAAGTATAAAAATGCGTATTGTACAGTTTATTTTACTGTGCTCTTACGGTATTTCGCAAGGGAAGAGTTCATTTGGTAAATATTCATATATTTACTTATTGTTTATTGTCATAATATCACTAAATATGTTATCGCTAAAATATGTAGAGCCCGTTTGTCATTAACCTTACGATTACGAGAAAACAGACTCCACAGTTTTATACACAATAAATACTATTGTTACTGTATCAATAAACTTTTCTTATATTTAAATAAGTATAATAAAATATACTTTGTCACGAAATCTATGTCAAATAAATTATTTAAAATGTTTTAAAACTATACACCGGCAAGTGGAAAAGAATTTTAATTCAATTCCTTTAATTGTATCGGAATAAAAAGTATCTTCTATCATTCCCCGGGACTTCATAAATCTCTATTAACACTTACAAAACTACACTTACATAAATCACTTACAAAAAGTAATTCTTCATGCCCCTTAAGAGCACCGGTGATCGCGGCAACAATAGAATACAAAATCATTTCCTGGAATCTGTGATCGAAGTATTAATCTAAGAAACATGTAGCTGAATTGTAGAGGTAGACTTTCAAGTCTCACAAACATCCTTACTTCCTTACTAATATTGTAAATGCAAAAGTGTGTCTGTCTATCTATGCGTGTGTCTGTCCTGTCTGTTTGTCTGGCTGTCAGTCTGTCTGTTACCTCTTCACGCCCCTTAACTGATTTTGTTGAAATTCGGTATAGATAATTTTATACTTTGAGTCCCGGGAAAGGACATAGTATACTTTTTATCCCGAAAAAATGCTCCCACGTGATAAACGAATGTGGCGCAACGATTGTGGGCGTCATCTAGTAACTAACACTGTTTTTCCATACAAATGTATTCCCCAATTTACTCCCTGGGCAATGCGTCTAGAGAAATAATTTTTTTATGTCAATAACTATATGGGATCTGTTAAAGCTATGTCTCTACACTACGAATAATAAATAGTTTTTATTATTCGTAGTCTTTACATTAGATTTACTAATAAATAAAAAATATGACCCTTCACAAATTGCAAAAAATGAATGCCCCGTACCCCGCCAATCCGCCGACCATAAAACAAATTTGAAAAATCTTTAAGATAAAATAAAAACGTAGAGGCATAGACTCACTCTTTCTGAAGATATTTATAAGAATAATAATTAGATAGGCTCTATTTTGAAGGAGGAATTAGAGGACTGCGTTATCTCGATTTACTGTATCTGTCTCTATCACAATACGCGTCCCGGTCCAGGGTGGAGCGTGATGGCAATAGTTTCTTCGTTTAAATTCTCAAAAAAACAATTTCAGGGCCATGCAGCTCCTGTGTTCCGGTCGAGGAGTGTCCGTTCGTCCGCGACTTGACTGCTGAGGAGCAGCGGGCGTGGATGACGCAGTACCACTGTGACACTATCACCATCGGCACCACCAAGATATACGACGGGTTCTCGGCCATCGCTAAAGGAGATAGTGTAGTGTTTTTTAATTACTCGTAACAACGTATAATAAAACTCTAGGATGTGTATGTATCCCATAAAGTTCACTGTGAAAGTAGCAGCGCTGAAAGAATTTTTTTTATTTTTGTGGGCAAGGCCGTCATGAATTTTTCCATACAACGGTAAAAAATGTTGCTCCTGCGCTAGGACTCGAAATATCTCAAAAGACCTCGTTGCCAGCTATTTAGACCAATATTAAAATGTACACGAGACGAAATAAAATTTTACGACCGATCTCGAAATATTTGCCGATAGATCTAATCAGCGATGCTTTATTTTCATTGGCAATGTTACGAGCGCGGCGAGCTAGCAAATATGGCAGTAAATTTTTAACAGTCCAGATTTTATATTTCGTCGAGTTATTAATTTACAATTCATAATTAATACATCATTGTAACATGCTAATATGCTATTATATCTCCCGCACCTGTTTCGGTAACTGTGCCTAGCTATATAGAAAAAAGCATCGAACCAACAACCCCCCAATCAAACCAAGATCTGGGCCACTGGACCACAGAGATATAAATATAGCTACCTACTACCTAGACCTTGAGTTACTTTAAGTATATTTCTAGATTAACTTTCTTGACAGATTTTTTCCAATAATATAATTTTCATATTCTAAAACTTTCAGGTACTTTGCTGTCCTCACATAAATCAACTGAATGAAAACATTGCAGAGGAAAAACCGAGGGTAGAAAGAAAAGCAAACACCAAATACAACGCCTCTGTCATTAACGTAAGAAACCTTCCCGAGATACACAGAAGAGTACGACAAGTCGACAATGGAAGCAACCCGTTCTTTCTCAAAAAGACTGTTAAACCCCCTGTTATCCCTCCTGTAAACCCTCCCGTTAACCCGCCAATTAACCCTCCTGTTAACCCCCCAAATGATCCAACGGATAAGCAGTGTAGGCCGCTAAGTGACCCGCCAGAACCAGAGAGTGGTTGCTGTGGTATAGATACGTCGGATACTGACAGGATAACTGGTAAGTACGAGGGTCAATTCTTATTGCAACGTTACGATTTTTAAATAAGCCATTCAAATTTGGAACAGTCAACAGGGAACAAGCAGCAAAAATTCATTTTTAAATAAGCTATTCAAATTTAGACCAGTCAGCCTCAGACCAAATACAAAGCGAGCAGTAATAGAATTGCGCATCGCTCCTCGCGACATCGCAACGTGCATTGATCATATTTCAAACTAATTTTCCTCTAATAAAATACCTACAATATAAATGTATAATATTAAGAAATTCATTCAACTGACGAATCTACTTAGTGTTTCTATATCGATGTTGGTCATGAGATTCTGTCGGTTAACGGCTTGACATAATGCGACCAAATAATGGTCAACTATCTTCCTATAAATCTATTTCACGGATAATTAAGTATATTTAGAGCGTCCGTGGCCTAATGGGTAGACCTTCGGTTCGCACTCCTAGAGGGTGCAGGTTCAAACCCGGGTGGAGGCGGTGTACCTATGAGACATTTTCTGATCTCAAGTACATAATACGGACGCTCGTACGGTAAAGGAAAACATCGTGAGGAAACCCGCACATAGTTGGTCCCAGACGTATTGACTAGTTCTTTCCTCTGGACTAGGCCGACTATGATGCGAGAATGCCGTATGCGCTTGGGCAACCATACGGACATTTAAAAATCTTGTCCCAGGCA
This sequence comes from Aricia agestis, assembly GCF_905147365.1. NCBI lineage: Eukaryota > Metazoa > Arthropoda > Insecta > Lepidoptera > Lycaenidae > Aricia > Aricia agestis. The sequence continues at coordinate 7,357,685 of NC_056417.1, forward strand.
CTACAGTATTTGAGGAGTGGTTACTTCGCTCTGAAAAATACAGTATAAATCATCCACAATGGATGTAAAGGCCTAGTTTAAGCATATTTAGGTAACATGATATAACTCAGATAAACAAATCATAATCTGAAGTCTGTCTGTTTCTGATTGCAGTCTGTAGTCTTTGTTTGCATTCATTTCGCCCAGTAAAAGCAATTACATGCGAGCGCGTACTATTTTCCTGTTCTCAATGTTTTCGCGTCTAATGTACTTGGGCATAATTACGCGATTTGCCAACAAAAAGCACTATTATGTTCCTTTATCTCGAGATTACTTAATATAGCTTGTTCTTCGAATTAATAACTGGATTGTATGCCTTAGGGACCTATCAGACAAAGAGCGGTCATGCGGTCTAGCGTTCAGTTTTGCGTTCTTTGTGTTGTATAATTGTATTACAAACTGACGAATGTCAACTTAGTACGAATTAGGGCCAATCAGACCGCGACGCGACGAGGCGAGGTGCGATGCGGCATTTTGTAAGGATTTGACAGATTTCAATTGCGTGAGACGTCTTACGAATCTGTCAAATCCATACTAATTTAGAAATGCATCTACGCGTCGCGTTGCGGTCTGAATCAACCCTTACTAGACATGAATTGCAAGCAGAGTGACCATTTTGCGATTTAAAAAAAAGAATCTAATTATGATTCTCCAAAGCGACCATTTTAGCCCCGCAGGAAAATTGCATTAGCATGCAATTATTCTGTTTTCCCTTAGAACTATCTTTTATTTTCCATTGATATATTATTACAGACTTAGAAAGCTTCCAGACCACTCACGCACCCCTAGTCAACAATAAGTGGGAGCAGTTTTTCTTGCCGGCAGCCAAACCAACTGAACGGAAAATCAATGGATCAACAGGGAACAAAACTAATGTTGTGGATTTAGACCCTAAAATATCAGGTAAGAGATCATCGGGTATTTTAAATAAGGGTTGTGTAATTTAATCAGTTCAGTTGATTCAAAAATATAACTGATATTATCATAGTCACAAAACTTCATAAGGTCACACTTTAGATTGTGTCTCGTCTCATAGGAATCGTCTCATGATAATCATAATCATAATTTGCTAGATTATGGTTTGAGAGTTGAGACGTCATGCAAATTATTTTGATGATAGGTAATAGGTACTATAATAATAATAATCTCATATTGTGTAGCCAAAACATTAATACATAGTAATTAATATTGCGGTAATATTAATATATTAATAACGAACTAAGTGTTAACAGCATATTACTGTTAAACTAATTATTTAATTTGCACTTACATTTGAAAGCACTCGACTTACATCACATGCTCTGTTAATTTTTCGAGGAAGGCGTAAGCGACCTGACGTTATGACCTAAATTTTGTTACTTTTCTGTTGCGTACACACTAGGCGTCACAACACACCAAAGGCCGATGGTCATGGTCGGACTGATAGCAGGCCGAACTGATCAGCCTCATCTTTCCTGTGTTCTTTTATCACAAAATTTAATGGTCACATCTTTTGTAGATGTTTAGTAATTCCTGAGCAGTCTGATATTAAGCCCCGACCGTATCTAATTTTCTAAAAGTATTCCATGAAAAAATGTACGTTGTCGCCATAAAAAGTGATATGGCAGATTTGATCAAAATCCCTTTTGTAATTTCTACGGAAAACATAATATTAGCATACACAGTCAACACTCACAAACTTATGTCTTTATATCCATACTAATATTATAAATGCGAAAGTGTGTCTGTCTGTCTGTCTGTTACCTCTTCACGTCCAAACCGCTGAGCCGATTTTGCTGAAATTTGGTATGGAGGTACTTTGAGTCCCGGGATAGGACATGGGATACTTTTTATCCCGGATAAATGTACGGTTCCCATGCAATAAACGAGTTTTGGAAATCGTATAAATGCTTTAACACCTAGACGCCTACTGCGTACTTTAAACTTTTCGTTTTGCCCACTAAACCGTGTTTATAGGTGGCAATGAAACCGAACTGGAGCAGTATCCATGGGCCGTGCTATTGCGGATTGTGTTCAGATTTGGCAACGAAGTGGAGGAGTTTACCTGTGGAGGCTCTCTGATAAGTGCGATGTATGTGATCACTGCTGCACACTGCGTTCAGGAAAAGGATGCGACTTTAGTCAAGTAAGTTTACATTGGATGCAATATGCAAAAGTATCGTAAAAACGTTTTTATAGTGGCATGCTGGGCGTACTGAAAAGGAACTCTACGGCCGGTATAAAAAGTCAGTACTCAAGATGCATCTCGGTCTCAAGACATGGTTCAGGCTCTGTGATTGGTTGGCTGTCAAAATTTGGACCAATCACAGAGCCGAACCGCGTCTTGAGACCGGGTCGCACTCGCATCTTAAGTACTGACTATTTATATATACCAGCCTATATGTAGCTTGGTACTACTAATATATTATATTCTGTGATGTAGCCTAAAGCGGACACTGTCATCCTAGGCTTGTAACCAAAATTTTCTTCGCATAGGGATCGTGTAGGGACAATGGGTGGCATCAAATGACAAGTAAAAAATACAGCATAAGGGATTGGGGGGTTTTAGCCGTCAGTAGGCAGTATTTTCTTTCTTTTCGCTCATCTTATAAGAATTATAGGTAGTAATCTCTTGAATTACTCAATCGATTGAGTAGGTACAAGTTACTGATTTGGAGATGCAAGTTCGCAACACTGTTACGTTTCTTATACTGATAAGTGATAACAAATGAATAATGTGTCACTGGTAATTCTTCATTTCAGACTCGACATCACTTTAGCGGAGTACGACAAGCGAACTTTCCCCAACGATTGTATTGCGGCGGGCGAAGGTCGGAAGTGTATTCAAAATATCGTAATTCCCGCCCAGAGCGTAACAGTTCACCCTTCGTACGAGGAGACTTGGCTCCATAATGACATCGCTGTAATAAAACTCCGCTTCCCCGCGCCCTACACGAGTAAGATATTAAATTCTACATTGGTGATTCGATTAAGGATAATTTAAATTGGCTTAAGCGTAACCGGGAGTTGAATAAGTGTCTCTATCTGTGGAGAAGTACTGCTTTACATAGACTAATAAATAAATTAAATTATAGTTCTTGCAATCTACGAGTGCGCGGCGCCCTTAGTTGTGTGAGTGACCATATCTATACACGCGTACATGGCTCGCTCGCTACTGACTGCTCCGTCAGGTACCTACGCACACTAACGAAAATGTCTATATTACAATTACAACTACAAATAAAGGCTACGCGCACTCGTAGATTGCAAGAACTTATAACTAGATAACATAATCAAAATGTAATAATGTACTTCGGATAGGTACCGCAGTTGACAAAACTTACAAGTTACAATACATGCGAAAGTATGTTTAGTTTCTTCACTTTTTAGAAATTTTCAAAGGTGATTTCCAATTTACAATGTTCAAAGTTACCAGTCCAAAAATGTACTTAAAAATGTACCTGTCTATGTTAGTTCGTTTGGATGGAAACCATGTTTGCATTAAATCGGAAAGGCTTCTAAACGGCCATACCGCCAAAGCATACCATCATACCCTAATCTTCTCGCCATAAACTGGAGTTTTCCTCTTCCAGACGCCATCAGCCCTATATGTTTGGCGCCGCTCAACATAGACACACCGGTGCTGACCAATCTCTCCCTGGCGGTGGCGGGCTGGGGACAGAACCGTCAGTTCTTCACTAATGTCAAACAGTCGACGATCCTCAAACTCATCTCGAAGGAGGAGTGCGAGAAATCCTACCCGAATATATCAAAGGACCACATCTGTGCTGTGGGTAGTACGGGACAAGATACTTGTAGAGGCGATTCAGGAGGACCACTGATGGTATTTTTTTCTAAACGCCTACTCTTATATCCTAAGATCCGACCGTAAAATTCTGAATGAATCGTTTTTTGCGATCAAATATATTTTAAAATAATCTTTAGAACGTATACGTTACATTCTATAGAATGGATTAATGTTGGGTTGCCTTGTTAAAAGTAGCCGCAAGTACCTCTAATTGAGCAAAATTAATGCCCGTAATACAAACTTGCGTGTAATCAATAGAAAAGTAAGAGAATTAAGAAGGAATGACATTGATGAATGACAGGACAATACACATAAAAATAAAAACGCCTGTTAAATAAAAATAGCAATCTTGCGAGTTCTCGACGTCCTCAAATAATGCCAGGCATAATAATTGTAGACATGAACATTTGTCATATACAAAAGTGATGGCAACCCCAGTTTGCGGCTATTGTGCAACTGGCAACCATGGATATTCATGTACAAAATGCATAAAACTTTAATTTGGTATCAAAATTATTAAAAAAATCGATACTTAAATTTTGATGAAGAACTATGTCTGTTTACGGACTGGCAACCCTAGATTGCGGCCGACTTAGAGCTGGCAACCATTTATACTTTATTTTCTCACGTCATTTTCTTTCAAATGATGTAAAATTTACTGAAAAAAATATACATGCAAATTTGCATTTATGCAATGCATTTATCTCATGAACATTCAACATAATTAGAGGTACTTGCGGCTACTTTTGACAAGGCAACCCAACATTTATCCATTCTATACGTTTTAAAGATTATTTTAAAATATATTTGATCGAAAAAAACGATTCCTGCAGGAATTTACGGTCGGATCCAATACTATTAGCGCTTATCTAAGCCTAGCACTTATTCTTAGCGCTTACCTAAGGCAATAACCCTACTTAAAGACTGACATATGAATACATTACTCAGTCGTGAGTCTTGACTATCTTTGGTATGATACAAATCAGTACAACCGTCGAAAAATAATAGTCAGACTTGCCACGCAGCAGTTTTTACGCTAATGAAGATTCGTTTATAAGATATTTTAGAGTACTAGAGATCGCCCAATGGTCGAAATTCAACCTTAGTTTCAACGACATTAGGACTACTATCTATATTATGTAAAAAAATAATATTGACTTTATCATATTTTTTTCAACTCTTGTCTCTAGGACTCAGCTGATCTCAGACTGGCCGTGTAAGCATTGTCTAATAGTATCTAAGATTCAATAAAAAAAAACTATAATCCATTTTCAATTTGTCAACTTTTTGTCAACAGACTTCAACCATAAATAAAAGAGTATAATTCGTATGTTATATACGTTTGTCACTCAAAAATGTGTCATCTTCTTGAGTGTGCGTATTGTAGTGTGTGTAATGTTTTATTTGTTAAAAAAATGTATGATAAAAGCATAATTTCAAAATAATATTAGCTCGATGCACTCCTTCACCATATAAACTATAACCGCGCAAAATTTCATTCACCTACGTTTCCCCATTTTTCGTCAAAAGGGATACTAAGTTTTTCGCTTGCGTATTAATATATAGATAGCTTCATATACTTTGTATAGCAATAGTCAGTCTAACGATTTTATTAAGCCTTAGTCTCTGCACAGTCTCATTTATCAACACACAGTTGAAATAGTGCAGTGTTATGGAGATATAATTTTAAAGCATTGATTGAGCATAACTAGCAGAATCTAGGTGTCGTATTATACAGGGTGCAATTAAACCTTCCTGCCAAATTTTTTCCAGGGCTTAGGTATCATAAGGAGTGTCCATATAACTAAAAAAATTGGGTGTTATTTTTTTTTCAATGACATATTATTTTATCCCATTTAAAATCGTTGCAGAATGGTCACTCGCGGCGCGGGGGAATGAGCGGGGGTGACGCGGGGGGAGACGCGCGCGGGGGGGCATGTCACGCGCGGCCGACACATCGTATCCATTAATAATTATTGTAGTGTTTTTTAGGATAACTTTTGAAAGCTATTTCTCAACATTTTAGTACTGAGTGATTAAAGAAAAAATACGTCTTGTAGTTTTTCATTAATTATTACTCTTTTTATTTTTAACAAGGACCAATATATCAAAATTTGGCAGGAAGGTTTAATTGCACCCTGTATGCATATCTGTTCCATCGCTCTGCACTGTCTTTACCATTTCCATTGATTTCAAAAACTAGCACTAGCCAATCACAAAATTAAGAGCACAATATTAACAGCTACAGTGGAGTTTTCCCACCTCATGTTTTCGATTGTGTCATGAGGGTGTTTGAAATTCTAGTCACCAGGTAAGCGCACAGTTTGTCGGCGCGTGCCAGGGCGGATCGGGGCTCAGCGCAGCGCAAAATGCGCTATAGCACACTATTGCCGGGCCGGGTCGCATCGCATTGACAGATTTTAACGCTCACTGTGCCGGGGCATGTCGGCGCGTAATGCATGGACGGATTTCGAGCCGAGGCTTGCCGGGCCGCATCGCATCACATCCGCGCGCCGCTTGCTATAGCACACTGTTGCCGGGGTGCAGCGGGTCTTGCCGGGGCGCAGCGTCTCTTGTCGCCAAGCGCCAAGCAAAAATCCGCGCCGATGCGCCCCGGCACAGTGTGCGATACGCGCATCCGCTTCCATACAAATTGTATGGAGGCGGATTTTTGCGATGCGCCCCGGCACGCTGAGCCCCGGCACGGCCCGTCTCAGTGTGCTCACTCCTTTATAGTTTATCGTGTCAAATAGGCACATTATCGTGACACATGACAGCTATATTGTGAACTTAACGCCTCCGTGGTCTAGTGGTATAGAGCGCGAATCTTGACTGGGAGGTCGTGGGTTCGATTCCCGCGTTGGAAACATGTTATTTCCAAGTTTGGTTAGGACAATGCAGGCTGATCACCTGATTGTCTGACAAGTAAGATGATCCATGCGTCGGATGGGCATGTAAAAAGTCGGTTCTGCGCCTGATCGTGTCGGTTGTCCGTCCCACTGGGTTATGAGAGTAAAGGAATAGAGAGTGCTCTTGTGTACTGCGCACACACTTGGGCACTATAAAATTACTCCTGCGTAGCTGGCCTGGTTTCAATGAAACCGGCCACCGTCACCGAAACCGGTGTGGGAGCTATTATATTGTGACCTAATAAATGACAGCAGTTTGACAAGATAGACCCTTAGACTACATAGCGGTACCAGAGCGGTACGGTGGCAAATAGAATTTCAAATACCCTCATTGTATGTAGATTGTAGACGTGGCACGAAACTTTAGGCTGCGTTTCCACCAGAAATGTGTTGCGAGAAATGTGTTTTTAAGATCCAATAGCATCGCCGGGCTGAGCGATGTCATAGCAAGCTCACGTCAATGAAGCGATTCTATTGGTTCTCAAAAATATATTCCTCGCAACACATCTCTGGTGGAAACACAGTCTTATAGTGTAAGTCAGTAAGCAGTTGTTGCCAAGTTTTTTTATTATTAAATAAGGGGGGCAAACGAGCAAACGGGTCACCTGATGGTAAGCAACTACCCTCGCCCATGGACACTCGCAACATCAGAAGAGCTGCAGGTGCGTTGCTGGCCTTTTAAGAGGGAATACGCTCTTTTCTTGAAGGTTTGGAGGTCGTATAGGTCCGGTATAGGAGTATAGGTCCAGAAATACTGCTGGTGACAGTTCGTTCCAGAGTTTTACAGTGCGCGGCAGAAAGTTTCGCGAAAAACGCACTGTGGAAGATTGCCACTCATCAAGGTGACGAGGATGGTATGTTTTTCGCGTGGGACGATAGCGAAAAGTTGCAGGTGGTATGAAAAGTACCACGTTTTTGACTTTTAACCATTTGACTTTTTCAGGTGCTGTCCCGAGGACGGTACTACCTGATGGGTGTGGTGAGCGGGAAGAGAGCTGACAGCCCCTGCGGCTCCACCGTCCCGTCTCTCTTCACAAACGTCTTCAACTATATTGACTGGATAAAGGGGGTTTTAAGACGAGACCAGTTGAGTTTCTCTGGGGTTCCAGGTGCTACGGTGACCTAAAATTAATGGCCTCTAAATTATAGATAGCTATGTTTCTAAGGTAACTTTAAGTAAAGTAATTTGATTTGAAATTGCAGAAATTCATTGGCATGTTTACATAATAAAGACAATTTCTGATTCAGACGGCCTTGGTCCTTGACACAAAATTTTTTTGTTGTTTGCGTCACCGCTGACTGTGGGCCTATTTTATTTTTTGTCCCTGGGTCACCTAGCGACGCCACTGGACATTTTATTCCTAGGATAGTATCTAAACTTATATTGATAAATCTTATGTTATGTAATAAACAAATAACCTGTAGTATTGTTATCTTATACTGGTAATAATTCTTAACTCTTACCTATCTATGTCATAATCAAGTTGTTGCATCTCGCTGTTCTCGCAACATTTCCAATGGTTTGTTCTTTTCATTCGCGTTTCTTGTTTAAATATTTCTCACACATACACTGATAATTAGTGTGATTAATGTTAGTATGTGTTTCTGTGTGTGTATGGCGTGTGTGTGTGTGTGCGTCAGTGTCAAACAATGCCCACGTGTTACCGACGAGGACTCTCGCCGGAACAAACACTATTATCAGGAAGTGGCCGTGAGATTTCCCCTGGGGGCACTCCGCTTAAAAGTGTCGCCCCATTGACCGCTAGCACTTTTCTTTAAATTACATTGCCAAAGAATTGATTAGGTGTAGCTGTGATGGTTGTACGATTCCGTAGTCTTACAACTCTAGCTTGTTACTCGATATCAGCGTTATCTATAACTATATTTTTAAGCAGGCCAACTGCAAAAAACCACTTATCATCTTTTGAAATTATGCTGTAAGTGGAGACTTAAAATGCAATTACATATTTCAATTATGGATTTCCTGGAATGGAAGGAGAAATCTACGAAATAAAAAGCAAAATATAATATTAAAACTATTGTAGTTGTTAAATTATGTAAGGTCTGTATATTATGTTGAACACAGATATTTCAATCAATCAGTGCAGAAACAAAATTCAACTCTATAAACAAGTGAACAATAGGAGTACTAGATTATAACAAAGTTAACAAACGTTTGAAAAACGACGACGAAATGACGAAAAATATGTCACGGAAAATTTATTGTAACTCCTCCCTTTCCGACGTGTCAGCGAGTTGATAATTTTTTTACCCGAACAAAACCTATTCATACTTTGAATTTTATGTATCGTGAATTGAAAGAAAAGAATTTATCTCTTTGTGGAGGGAATAAATAGGGTCTATCGGGAGATTTATGTAAAATCAATGCAGCAAATAAAGAACGATGCGGTAAACATCCGCGCGTGTCACAATTAGTGCGTGTCCCGCTGGGAGAGACGCGCTTTGTTATTTGCTAGTCGATATAGGAACGCTATCGATATCGATAAAGAGACCGAGATAATAATCTGTAGGTACTGAGGGAGATACAGTAAAAATATAAAGCAACGCACCTGCAGCTCTTTTAATGTTGCGAGTGTCCATGGGCGACGGTAGTTGCATTCCATCAGGTGACCCGTTGCTCGTATCGTATACCCTCTTATTTTATATTAAAAAAATGGAGCGTTCTCCACGCTTGACTATATCTACCAAAAAAGGTTTTATTGATAATAATTTCAAAGACTTATATTACAACGACATCTACAGACCTACAAGGCTGTTTACTGGAAGAGTACCCTGAGTACCCTGAGAGATCCTGCTATTTTTATCTGACGTCAAACTACGATTCAGTTTCCATCAGAATACTATTTACAGTTTAATAGGATCCAGAGCCTAAGGGCGAAGCCAAACGAGCGTAATTTGTGAGTTGTGAGTCGCAGAATTTCGGCTGGCAGAAATTCTGCTGCATTCAGTTTCATACAAAAGACCTGTTTGATTCACACGAGCGTAATTTTGTAAGTCATGATTTCTATGAAAAGATTTTTACGCGGCAGAAATTCTGCGACTCACGACTCACAAAATTACGCTCGTTTGGCTTCACCCTAAATTCAAGCAAATCAATATTGAGTTAAATAGTGACAGATACTGAACACGCTTCTGTCAATATTATTCTAGATTCTATGTAATAACCGATGGACGATGTTGACATTTTGGATGACAGTTTTGTCAGATGTGGATGACGCATTTATGATAAACATCCAAGCGCTATATGGCGCTTGACATTAAGCGCGGCCCAAGTGGGCCTTATGGGGATACAGGAGTTAAAGGGCCCATTCACGGCAGGACTGCACGGCAGTCCTGCCGTGAATGGGCCTCACTGATTAGTTCACACTCGGTGTTTCCGGCCGGCAACACTGAGTGTGAACCAATCAGAGAGGCCCATTCACTGCAGGACTGCCGTGCAGTCCTGCCGTGAATGGGCCCTTTAACATCCTTGTAGGTGTGAGAGCGAGTTATTTTTCTCATTCATTCTTATATTCAAATTCTAAAATAGAATATTTTAAACTTGAATTTCGAACAACATTGAATTACTCTATGTATTGAATATCGCGATAGAATATAAATTCAGTTCAATTTGCACAATTTGTCTAGACTCTCAAAATCCACGCTATAAATAAAGATCAAATAATATTCAGAAGATCCGTACTAATAATCCATATCCATACTAATATTATAAATGCGAAAGTGTGTCTGTCTGTCCGTCTGTCTGTCTGTCTGTCTGTTACTTCTTCACGCCCAAACCACCGGACCGATTTTGCTGATATTTGGCATGGAGATACTTTTGAGTTCCGGGAAAGGACAGGATACTTTTTATCCCGAAAAAATGTACAGTTCCCGCGCGATAAACGAGTTTTGGCGCAACAGAGTTGCGGGCATCGTCTAGTAATATTATAAATGCGAAAGTGTGTCTGTCTGTCTGTCTGTAACATCTTCACACCTAAGCCGTTGAACCGATTTTTCTGGAATTTGGTATGGAGACATTTTGAGTCCCGGGAAAGGACATAGGATACTTTTTATTCCGGTTCTCGTGCGTTAAACGAATTTAGTCACAAAGAAGTTGCGGGCTTCATCTAGTGTGGATGTAAATTCAAGGAATATTTTAAAACCTGTCTACCTATTACTGAATAAATTATTATCAAGATATTTTTTTTTATGTAAGTTTGATGTAAGTATTTTTAATACGATTCATCGATATGGCTGTACATTTTTGCCATCCCTAAAAAGCTCTCCCTACTGTGCCATTAAAAAACAGCTTTCAAAACAATTTGTCACGGTCAGACAACTTTTGACCGTACATACTACGTAATATACTACGAATGTGCTACGAGTAAGTAAGTATAAATAGCAAACGATATTATAGCGATATATAATAATATACAACTGCTGTCTGTTGCTAAAATCTGTACTTAATATTACAAAGCGGAAGAGTTTGTTAGTTTGTTTGTTTGTTTGAACGCGCTAATCTCAGGAACTACTGATCCGATTTAAAAAAAATCTTTCAGTGTTAGATAGACCATTTATCGAGGAAGGCTATAGGCTATATTTTATCACGCAGACTAATAGAAATAGCGAAGAAATAGAGGAAAATGTGGAAAAAATGGGGGAAAATTATTTGAAAGGGCTTATTTGAACGCGCTAATCTCAGGAACTACTGGTTCGATTTGAAAAATTATTTCAGTGCTAGATGGTCCATTTATCGAGGAAGGCTATAAGCTATATTTTATTACGCTAAGACTAATAGGAGCGAAGAGATAGAGAAAAATGTGTAAAAAAGGGGAGAAATTATTTGAAAGGGCTTATTACACGAACTGGCGTGTAATAAGCCCGTGCCCGTCCCCCTTTATACGTGGGAGAGCAATGCTTCGGCACGAATGGGCCGGCTCGACCGAAGAAATACCACGTTCTCACAGAAAACCGGCGTGAAACAGCGCTTGCGCTGTGTTTCGCCGAGTGAGTGAGTTTACCGGAGGCCCAATCCCCTACCCTATTCCCTTTCCTACCCTCCCCTATTCCCTTCCCTTCCCATCCCTACCCTCCCCTATTACCCTATTCCCTCTTCAAAGGCCGGCAACGCACCTGCAGCTCTTCTGATGCTGCGAGTATCCATGGGCGACGGAAGTTGCTTTCCATCAGGTGACCCGTTTGCTCGTTTGCCCCCTTATTTCATAAAAAAAAAAAAAAAACTATTGGAGCAATTTTTCTGTTAATTAGCACAGCACAGAGAATCACGTGAAGGTTCAGAGGCTATTTTTTGTGCACTAATTTGTCTGTGAAATATCTAATTTACGCGGGCGAAGCCGCGCGGAACGTCTAGTTTAAAAAAAATGGCAAACAAAATACTGCTACTAACATCACAGCTTTTAAGTGGGCGCAAAAGAAAACTTCACGGGAACAGTGCAATATCATATTGATAACATTCTTCCTCATCATCAGCTCTACATTATCAAAACATATTCCCACTATAATATAACAGATGGATATAGTAAACGTAATTTAAACCGTCCGATATCCTATAATTACGAGGTTAGTAACGATTTCGGGTCCGATACGGGCTGGCGAAGTAGAAACACAAGATTGTTTCCGTCCAATAGCTCTAATCTGTCGGCTGTGTAGTCGTGCTGAAGTGATCCCCTTTTATTGGCGCCGCTCGAGCATTCAGACGTTTTCATTTGTTAGGGAAATAGGCATTCTTGCCCTTAAATTCTTGTTCGCGCTAGTGACGTATGGTTTTAATTTAATGGAATATATTATATGGGAGAGGAAAGTTTTGTAACATTAGGCGAAAGGCAGATCAAGGAGAGTATACAATAAATATTATCTTTTATGATGAAGATTTGCGGCAATCGGCACTGGTTCTGATCTACTTATGAACTTAATTCATCAGAAGTTTATCTTTTTAACAACATGGTCAATTAAAGATAGACTCTTAGCAAAATACTTTCCAAAATAATCCAGACTAAACATCAAACTCTACTTGTGTGTCCATATAAAAAAAACAGAAATCTAGCTATTATATCGGTTCTTAAGATACAGCCTGGAAACAGACAGACGGACAGACAAACATCGAAGTCTTAGTAATAGGGTCCCGTTTTTACCCTTCGGGTACGTAGGTAACTCTAAAAAAGGTTACTCAATATGATAATAAACTTTTTTTCTAATAGACTATCATAGGAATAAACCGTTTTTGTTTCTCGCTACATCACCTTAATTTTTTTAAGCGATGGTTAAGTTAGATAACGTAAACAACTTATAAATAGCACTATGGTGTCGTATGCTGAAAAACAAGATGTAATTTAAACATGAAATGCAGTATAAATATGCAACGAAATCTGACGCGCGGTCAGGGACGCCAGTTGAGCTTGGGGCACCAACAGCTGCATACATAAGTGTTGTTTTATTTTTCTTAAGAGTGAGTTGAGACAAAGGAGATTGATGGTAAGCGATCACATATTGCCTGGAAATCCTGGAATTAAAGAGGTTTTAAGACGAAGCAATACCCCAATACAGCTAGGTATTTAGGATAACATAACAGCTTCATTCTTGATCACAATAATATATTATTTTCAAATGATACTCCCATGAGTCCTGACTTCTGCATAATATTATGCTATTGTGCTTTTGCATTCAGCACTTTTTTAATTAGTTTTTTTTTTTTATCTAGCTACTTTGTCGTATCCCGCATCTCCTAGTCTAGGTTACCGATATCGTACACGACTGCGCGATTGGGAGCTCCAAAAATCTCCAACTAATTGATGTGGGAGAACTTTTCGAAGCCCGCTGTAGTTATCATTTAACAGAATATCAAACTACTTACCCCTGAATATTAATTATAAATCTACGTCTCTAAAAGTTTCAGGATGTCTTGGAAGCGAGTGGTGGCGATTACTGGGTGCGACTCTGGACTCGGCTGGGCGATAGCCGCACGCGCCGCTAGGGAGGGCTTGGTCACTGTGGCAGGTAATGTATGGGTAGAGTCAAGATTACTTAGATTGATTAACTCCATACTATAATAGCCGACTAAAGCGTATTGAGGTATTGATGTTTCTTTTTATAAAAATACGTTTTAAACGCAGATGTTTTATAATATTATGGAAATCTGTTTTTGCCCTTATGACAACTGTGGTAGTAGAAATCAAAAATTGTTCGCGTGGTTGCGGTTCCGTAGCTGATAAATTCCTATTATTTTATAATTATACCCATTGCTAATCTACTTATACCTACTCTTACATCGTAAACAACATCATCTGCAATATTTATATTATGTGAAATTATTATCGAAATTAGTTAAGAACTAAATGACCTAATCAAGTACTGCATGCAGGAATGTACCACGGCACCGACACGGCCGCGGCTCTGGCACTCAAGTCGCTGTGCGCTCACCCGTGCGAGCTCGACGTGACGGACCCGGCCAGCGTGACAGAGTTCAGGAAATACGTGACGGACCTGCTGACAGACAACCCTAGTTATAGTAAGTAGTTTTATTACTATATACTATAGTTTTGTGACACCCTGTGTGTCACAAAACTAAGCGATAATACTTTAGGCTCTGTGTGAGTCCCGTGTATATAGAGTTCACTGTAAAAGTAGCAGCGCTGAAAGAGCTTTTTTTCACTTCTGTATAGGGAAACCCGTGACGGTGGAGCGCTTGCCCATACAAAGGTAAAAAAAAAACTTGGGTCTTTCCACGCTGCTTCTTTTACAGTGAACTCTCTACAAGGAACACGTACACACCCTAAAGTATTATCGCTTAGTTTTGTTACACACTGTATATTTTAATGATTTTTCAGTCTGATCCAACGCCTATTAAGCTCTATAAGGCGCAGATTTGGCCTCACATGGAATACAGCAGCTGTTCTCATCTCTGGGCAGGGGCGCCAAAATACCAATTACTCCCTCTGAATCGTATCCAACGATCTGGATTGTTGACTGCCATAGTGTTTCGAACATGCTGGACCCCTTGGAATTACGCCGAGATAAGGCTCCGTCTGCATCCTTTATCGGTTGGATCACGGGGAGTGCTCCGAGCAATTGTTTGGAATACCCTCCTGCAACTTTCCGCCATCGTTCCACGAGAAAATTTTCAACTCCATCAACACCATGATGAGTCGTCTTCCACTCTGCGTTCTTTGCGTAGCTTTCCTGCCACGCACTGTAAAACACTGCATCGAACAGTCAGACCAATTTGACCTGCAAACCTTCAAGAATAGAGCGTATTCCATTTTAAAGGCTGGCAACACACCTGCAACTCTTCTGATGTTGCGAATGTCCATGGGCGACGGTAGTTGCTTTCCATCAGGTGACATGTTTGCTCACGAACTACTGGAGCAATTTTTATAGCAATATTTGGCACATATATAGAGTAGACCACGTGAAAGGAGTATTTATAGCTATTTTTATACGAAAATGTACGGTTTCTGTGAAATTCCTAATTTACGCGGGCGAAGCCGCGCGGGACATCTAGTTATATATAAAGGTAAATGTGCTACCAGCTAAGAAAGAAACTACAAGAAACTACAAAGTCTATCCCCTATTTATGAAAGCAAGTACCTAGTGTCTGCCTATGCCTCTTTACATAGTTGTTACATTGAATCTCGGTACTTTTCATTGCGGAAAAAGGTACGGTTTCCACACAAAAGTATTCCTGCACAACTAAGTTGCAGACAACATCTAGCGGACGACCGCTTCTAAGAGAAAATTTCTTTAGTAATCTACTCTAAATATTGCAAGCTTACTTTTTAGAAATAAGGGGGCAAACGAACAAACGGGTCACCTGATGGAAAGCAACTACCGTCGTCCATGGACACTCGCAACATCAGAAGAGCTGCAGGTTCGTTGGCGGACTTTTAAGAGGTATTTCCTTCTTACTTTTATGTTTGAAATGGATCCATTTCAATTTTTTTTGTCAGGATTAAACCTAATTCAAACTCATATTAGTTACATTGATAAAACGCCGAGACGCTAGATTAGTCGATAATGTACACGTCTTTTGAACAAGCTTGCACGTTTTACGTAAATAACCCCATTCTTCATGTCTCAGTTCTGCCTCCGGAGACTCAACGATCAACGTCGCCTTGCCGTAATGGATTGATATTTATTCGATTATGCAGAAAAGTTTCATTACTTACTGGAAAATAATTAATCTTCATTTGAAATTGTTGTTCTTCTAAGTAGAGCAACAATTTAGCTTGATGGATGCTTATTGGTGCCAGTTTGTACTGGAATTATATTTTTCGCGGTAATTTTGTGGTGTTCACTATTCGTAGAATTTGTAGGTTCCAAATTCAAAAACTTTTTTTTTAATTTTTAATGCCCTATGTTGCGAGTTGCGAACTTGTGATTAAACAAGAATTTCAATTTATTTGTGATCTTTGATACTGATAAATTGTAATTTATTAGATTATTAATAATTATTTATTAATATTTTATTAGGAAAAATTATTTAATTTTTAAATTTAGATAAGTATGTAAAGAGGCCTGATTGCTTCACACTCGGTGTTTCCGGCCGGCAACACCGAGTGTGAACCAATCAGTGTTGTCAGTGAGGCCCATTTACGTGAATGGGCCCTTTTAAATGTTTTTCTTTTTTTTTTCAGAATTATACGCATTAGTCAACAACGCCGGAGTGATGACGATCGGAAACTATGAATGGCAAACACCGCAGATAATAGAGAACACAATCAACGTGAACTTACTCGGAGCTATGCGAACTTTGACGACATTCCTACCTGAATTGAGGAGGACAGCCATAGAGTTAAGTACCTAGAGTAGCTGTACTATAGGGTAGTTTTGGCGGGTGGATAACGTTAGATGGATGGATGAATGGATGCGAAGTAGCCGTCACTTTATTTGCGATAAGTATTATACAACAAGCTGTCCCGGCAAACGTTTCTTTGCCATATAAAGTATTTCGCCCGTATTATTTTATTGAAGTGACTAAATAAGTATGTCACCATGGTAACGTCCATCGCTATCCTGTCGCACAAACAATGGTCGCCGTCAGTCTCGAGTTGTAATAATTTATTATTATTTATTCAACAAATGCACTTATCAATATAAAAAGTACCCAGTAGCCGATTCTCAGACCTACTGAGTATGCATATAAAATTGGGTTAAAATCAGTAAAGCCGTTTCGGAGGAGTACGCGGCCTAACATTTTGACACGAGAATTTTATATATAAGATTAGATCACATAATATGCAAAATAATGCTTGGATGAGATTCACAGAGCATGAGTGAGACAACATTCTACAATTATTTAGCGACGTTAGTTCCAATTTTTCCTATTGGCCAAAACTCTCTTGTAGGTCTGTTTAAGAACTCTACTTACTCAGTTGAGATAGGGACTCTACAAAGAGCAGCTAAGAAGCGACACCAAAAATAAAAAAACTTTCTGCGTCTTTGAATATTTACTAAGAAACAAAATATTACGGTAACAATTCAGAAAGAAAGAGCAGAGCTCCTACAAACGAAGGGTTAAAATAAGACTCTCCCAAGAGAATTTATACGCATATTATCTTTCCGCTGTATCTTTTTTTATTGCGTCATAAAAAACTTGAGGCTAAACGCTGACTTAGAATACTTAATCCACTGAAGGAATCCAAAGGTAACGTTTATTTTATGTTCCAGGGAGCTGTAAAACCCCGTATCATTAACATAGCGAGCCACTGTGGGCTGCAGCCTTTACCTGGATTTGGGCCTTACAGCGCTAGCAAGGCCGGCTTGTTGGCACTGACTAAAGCGCTGCGGATTGAAAATCAAGAGTTCGGCTTAAAAGCAGTCTCATTTATACCTGGTAGGCGGAGGCCACTGTTTATCACAGGCTTTAGCATTTTCACATTACGCGATACGATATCCGATACTGCAAATTACTTATTGTTTTTGCCGTCTTTCAATTTTGAGAAAATTATCGCATGTCGCACGCATATTTAAATTGTACTGTCTCTGTCAAGTCACTCTCATACCAATTTTGTCTATGCGATATCGGATGTCGTACTGTGTAATGTTAAAATGCTCTTGACTATGAAGAAAAGCCTATTTTTTTATGCCTTGAGGACCTAATCTGAATTGATTTTCAGGTGGCTTTGTAAACTCGAGTAGTTTGTTATCAAACCAGACAAAAAATGGAAAGGCGATGCTAGAAGCTTTCGACGATGAGCAAAAAAGTTTATACCAAGACCGGATATCGAAACTTATCAGCTATTTACAGAAAATGGGTGATGATGCGAATTTTGATTCTCTGACAGACGAAAATATACTTGAAACTTTTATGCAGGCTCTTCTTACTGATGAGCCCAAAGAATTGTACAAAGTTGAATCGTGGCGATACAAAATGTTTTACACGCTATTCAAAATACCATTTCACGAGAGGATTCGTGTATGGCTGTTAAAAAGATTTCTTAGCCTACCGTCGCTAGAACATTCTTGAATAAATTGTATCGAAATTACATTACTTGAGTATTTATTATATCATTATATTGTTAAACCATTAGGTGCAAATTACTTAACCCGTTTAATTAGGTATGTTAGAAAGTCTACAGTAGTCTTTTTCTACCACATTGGACCGCGATACTTGTTACAAATCTTCTCTGAAAAGGCTAGACTGACGGCGTTGAAATTTTGTGTGCCCTATGGATTTGCAGTTTGAGAATCGTCAGTTTGTCTTCAAGGAATTTAGGTATGACCAAATCCGATGTCCGACCATTGTTTTGATATTATTATTAAAGTAAGTAATTAATTATAAGTAGGTTATCTCACGTGTAACTTTTGTTACTTACCTAAGTTTACAAATTACAAGAGAGATCGGATCGATAAATCGTTCCGATCCGATATCGATGTGAAAACGCGGCTGTCATTGGACAGCTTTTTCTGAGGATATTAATTAAGTATTTGTTATTATTGATGTTTCAGTTATTTAGAGTAAAATTTGGCGATGAATGATGAATGAAGATTTTTCTGAGGATATTAGTTATTAATGTTTCAATTATTTAGAGTAAAATTTGGCGATGAATGATGAATGAATATTTTTCTGAGGATATTAGTTATTAATGTTTCAGTTATTTAGAGTAAAATTTGGCATATTGTAGGTATGTGATAGAGAGACGGATTTTTCCACAATTTAATTTTATATTTTCAGTTCTTGATGACGTGTAATATTGGTTAAAATTTAGTTTGTTATTATTTTTGGCAATATTCCGCGAAATAAACCTCAACCTTTAAGTCATTGAGTGAGTGTACGCATAGGAATGCTTACAGCACTTCCCTCCTCTCCCACACTGCCTATGCGTACACTTGCATGCAAGAACCTGCAAACACCACCACCACACAAGCAATAATGTTGGCAAATCCGTGCAAGGCCCATCACCTTGCAGATTGATTTGCAACCATGCAGGTTGAAAATCTCGACGCGCGTTTCGCCCCTTAAATCTTAATACAGTATACGTCTTATATTAAGATAAAATATCTTTGTGTAGAAAGAACCAAGTATTATCAGTGACTACAACAAAATTACATTTTAGTTGACAATCTGAAGAAAACCGTAAGTCCAATTCTAACTAACTTTAATTAAGGGTCGTACTGCCGCACTCAGAGTGGAACATTAATAAGTTAATTGTAATTAATTCAAAATTTTGACATAAGCCCCATACATTATCTGTCAAACTCTTCATTAAATTGAAAATTAATCGTAATTAAATGTCTCTGAGTAAGGCGGTAAGTGCCATGCATTGTTTTAAATAAAGATCTAA
Organism: Aricia agestis; assembly: GCF_905147365.1. Classification (NCBI taxonomy): domain Eukaryota; kingdom Metazoa; phylum Arthropoda; class Insecta; order Lepidoptera; family Lycaenidae; genus Aricia; species Aricia agestis. Next base: position 7,377,220 of record NC_056417.1, read on the forward strand.
GGGCCGGGACACATAAACACGATACGACGTCGTGTCGTACGGCGTACCACGATGCGGCGTCGTTTCACGATGCGACGTCGCGTCGTGGGAATCTACGAGAAGCATAGTAAAAAAAACTACGTCGCGACATTGTAACGTGCCACGATACACGGCACGACGTCGCGTTGTAGAAACTCACGATGCCGAAAACGCTATTTGTTTTCCCGCTTGTAAATTGTCACAATGGCAATGGTTTATTTAACGCTAAACAAAAATAAAATAAAAAACATTTGACAGCTGTCAGTTGATGTCAATGTCAAGTGTCTATTGCCAGTTGTCAGTTGTCACTCAGCTATCAGCTTCGTAATTACTTTGCGTTGAAATTCTTTCTCATATTTTTAAGCTAAAGAATATATTTTATTTTAAATGCTTTGAGCTTTTAAGCCTATAGACAAGGTTTACATACAGTTTAAGGAATGTTTTAAAATAATATTTAATATAGCTAAACATGGAAGTAAAGCCAGGTCCGAATCCCGTGGATGAACCGGTAAGTTGTATTTTTTAATTTCGACGATATTTTGATGAATTTAGTATTTTAAACCGTTTTTACTCTTTAACAGACGCTTCTTTACAAGTTACAACGTAAAATCAAGGTTTTTAATACAAATAACCCCCTTCCTAATCGAGGCTACAATTTAGTTGCAAGCTCAAGTAAATATGGGCTTGTGTTCATTGCATCGCCAAGCAAAACAATTTCAGGTATGTTTGAAGACTTTAACACACTTATAAAACACAAAATGAAGTACTGACACAGCATAAGATATTGTGAAAATATTGTCTCTAACTCCAAGAAGCAGACAGTAGCTGCCAAGTGTGTGAGTAGCAGACAGTATTTACACAGTACTTACTTCTTATTCCTTGACATATAAAACAAATTAATAAGGTCCATATACTGAATCTTTATCTCTTATGTTTCAGCTTATTACCTAAAAGACATTATTAATAAAGACTGTGAACCAAAACATGTGACAGTCCAACTGCCAATACAACCAACTCATGTTGCCGTCAACTGCGATCAAGAGTGGCTCGCTGTTACTGGTGACCAGATGCTCATTGTCTATAAGTGTCAGGATTTTCAGAATCAGGTATACACTTTGTCAGTGACTATTAACAATGTTGGATGTGCAAAATAAACTTTTTTTATTTTATTTCTTAAAACAATGTCTTAATAACCAAGGCTATCATGAGCTGAAAAGAAAAAACCTATATCATGCATAGTTTCTGAAATAGCTACTTGACTTTTTTTATGGGCAAACAATTGTATTAGGATTAGGAACAAAATGATGGAATGCAGTATAATATGGCAGTATAATAATATGACTATTAAGCTAAGAGCCACACAATCAATTATTTTTAAAACAAAGGACTTAAGAATGATACTGATTACTATATTTTTACAAAGTATTTCATGAGAGACAGATGACATAGTCCTCATATCAGACAACGCAAACAATATGCAAACTATGATTGAAGACTTTGCCAGCAAAATCAGAGCAGTAGGACTGACAATGAACCAAACCAAGACTAAATTGATGACGAACTACATAGAAATACCTATCTCGGTGGAGGGCAATACAATAGACTATGTCAATATAACATTTTAAACTTTCGCGTTGCATTATAATTAAACTTTTTAATCGAGACTTAACACGACTTATTTAAGTAGTTATCATATACATACTTTTTCTCGACGTTTCGGCCGTGTTGCAACGGCCGTGGTCACGAGGGGACTGCAGGAGCGCAACGTCTTCGTCTGCACTGGGCGGTCTGTTCTACGACTACCCTCGAGTTGTCCAATATTTGTGTTCCAATACACTGAAAGTCAGTAGGTTCACTGCGACACACAACACTAACTGTATCCGGGTTTACACTTATAGACACAGGTGACACACACAGTTTGCACTTATTAATCACTGGATTCCAGGCGGGCGACAATTTAAATCCGTCATCACAATTGAAATTTTTGTACTTTTTAATTTCAATGGCTTCACGTATTACTCTCGTGTGGTAATTACGATCCGTAGAGAGGATTTTAGGGTCGTGTAGCTCCATCCAGTGATTAGTCCCCATATCAAGCAGATGTTCTGCTACCGCGGATTTATTTATCTGGCGATTTTTCACTAAAAAGTATGTACTCGTAGTAGCATTACTACTTAAATAAATCGTGTTAAGTCCCGATTAAAAAGTTTAGACTATGACAAGTCTTATATTTACCTGGGGCAGCTTATAGCGTTCCAAGACCAAATGGAACTTGAAATTGATAGAAGGATTGCAAACTCGTGGAAACGTTACTGGTCTCTTAAGGGCATAATGAAAAATAAAGACTTCTCTGTGGCAATCAAAAAAAAAATATTCAACAGTTGCATTTTGCCGATTCTAACTTATGGAAGTCAAACCTGGGCAACAACTTCGAAAAACATCCAAAAGCTCAAATCCTGTCAAAGAAGCATGGAAAGAAGTATATTAGGCTTTACAAAAAGAGACAAGAAAAGAGCAGCTGACCTTAGGAAACTTACTAAGTTAGAGGATGTATGTTCAAAAATAAAAAAACTAAAATGGCAATGGACAGGTCACGTCATAAGAGGACAAAAAAAGTGGTCAAAAATAACAACAGAATGGTTTCCAAGATACAATATAAAAAGAAAAAGAGGACGACCACTTAAAAGATGGTCAGATGAAATCAGGGCTTCTGCTGGCCCTTTGTGGCTTCGGCTGGCTTGTGACAGATGCGAATGGAAAAGGCTGGAGGAGGCCTTTGTGTCAGAAGGACACGCCAATAAGGAGGCTGACGTGCAGCTTCCCATTTCTAAATAATATTTTTAATGAATTGTTTAGTAAATATTTGTAAGTTTTGGTAATAAAAGGCTTTGAAATTGAAATTTCATGAGAACTTGAATAAGGTACTCGGAAATGCTATTGTATTCTATTGTTGTCGCGATCACCGGTGCGCGTACGGGGCTAGATGGGTTAAAGAAAATTGTTAGAATATGCAAAATTTACATTAATATGAAGTAATTTAATTATTCTTTCAATGTTAACATACGAATATGATATTTTTTATAATTATAATGTTTTTTAGGGTGTTGGTCCGGCTGCATCAATAAAATGTGATGTGAATCCTTCAACCTTTATATCAGCTTTACAATGGAACCCATGCATACCTGACACCATTGGTCTTGTCTATTTTGATGGAACTTTGATAACATGTCAAGTCAGTACTATGCAAGTTAAGAAGATACAGTCAAATGCAAAGTAAGACTTTTAAATCTGTAACTTTAATTATATTATTAAAACGAGATTTTGCCCGCGGCTTTGCTCGCGTTTAGAAGTATTATTATATACAAACTTTCATCCCCTATTTGAACCCCTTGGGGTAGGAATTTATCAAAATCCTTTCTTAGCGGATGCCTACGTCATAACGTCTACCTGCATGCCAAATTTCAGCCCGATCCGCCCAGTGGTTTGGACTGTGCGTTGATAGATCACTGTGTCAATCAGTCAGTCAGTCACCTTTGAATTTTATATATATAGACTGAATACAAAATATTAATTGTATGCCATTATATTGTTGTAAACTGTAAAGGTCTGTATTTAAATGCCATATTTAATTATTAAGTATTAATACGTAGCGATCGTGGGAAATCGAGACACAATAGATATTCAATTGTTACGCGGCCGCCGGTGGCCTCATGGGGCTTAATGGGTTATTATTTTAGTTCACGGTTTATAGGGCTTAGCTAATTTGCGGATGCCATAGGCCCTACAATTCATTCCAAACAACTTAGAAATAACATATCATTAAATTATTGTGTACTGTGCTTTGAATCAAAAGCTTGCTATGATAGGACACTGATATTGGTGGCAAAACTTTGTTTCTAGCAGTTTACTAGCTAACAAATTATGTTCCACACTAGAATCATTATTTTCCATTGTAGGTGCCTCTGCTGGAGTCCAAAGGGAAAGCAATTTGTGACTGGCAACAATGATGGTACACTCACCCAATACAAGCCTGATCTGACGCAGATGAAAGTTGTGCCCGCACCCAACTTGTTCCAAGGTGCTCCTGTGGAGGTGCTGGCGATATACTGGATAGCTACATACCAGTTTGCTGTGACGTATAGAAATGCGTCGAATGATAGTCGGCCAGGTAAGAGCCCATTTTGGAAAGTAAATATAGAAGTTATAAAAATGTTTTATAAATCAATAGAGATGCCTCTTTACCTTTTGCCAGTTGGCTGTTTCATGGGTTACAAGCATGAAAATGTTGATTTCGTACTCATATTGCATGTAACATACTATGAAAACATGCATAGTTAATATTTTAGCTTGCAATCAAATCTGAACCTTTATTGTTCTTAGTTGTTCTATGTTTTGTCCTTGCTTAGCGAGTGACTTTTAATGTATCAAGGAAAGTATTGTAAGCACTAGATCTTTTTAATGAGTAAGGGTTTTTTAGTATAATGTGTACTTAGAAGTGTAAACCTTGAAATATTTTCCAGCTGTCGCCATTGTAAACACGCCCAAAGGGAGCGCAATGTCCTGCATTAACTATGAAGATGTTTGCTACAGCATGGGTTCCAACAGACCTTGGTATTACTACTTGTTTGGAATACCACAATGGTAAGTGATGTTCTTTTATTTTATGGTATGGTGTAATCAACTGACTGTTTTATACCAAACTTTAATTATTAAAGTTGTAACTTTATTATTATATCCAGAACAAAGGGGCTTGCCCTAAGTTTTCTAACCTATTTTGGGTTAGCAGGAGCCAGGTGCTTAAATTCTTTATAATATTGATAGAAACATAATGTGCTGTACAACAATCACGTAATTGCTGGCAATAAAGTTTTTATTTCTTAAAAAATACTTTATCTGTATTATTAAGACTCTGCTAGACTATGTTGAAAACATGTGTGTGTAAAGTTTTGATCATTTGCGGGGTGCAAACGATCAAATTGTTTGTCAAATTTTACGTGTTTGTCAAACAGTTTGATAGTGTACAGCTTTGTTTGAAGCGTTTGTCAAACAAACTATGTGTTTGACCTGTTTGAAGAAAATTTGCATTGGCGTAGCATTTGACAAACGTGTTTGAACGTGTTCCGCTGTATTTGTCAAACAAGATCTCATGATCTCAAACCGATTCTAGCTAATTGTTTGACAAACTTGTTTGATGCACGTTTGTTCATCTGCGCTGCTGTTTGATGAAAACGTAAATTACATCAAACATGTTTTACACAATAGTAAGACAGATGGCGGGGTTTACATAACCTGGTAAAATTTAAAAAAATAGGCACTAGGCAGGTGACCATGCCTAGTGCCTATTTTTTTTTTCTTTGACACATAAGTATGGCACCCAAATTATCAAAGATTTACTTTTTCCAGGAACCTCATACTCACCGCATCTTCGAACAGTATGGAAGTAGCTACACTAGCTTCAGTCGATGGATCAAATTGGCTTCAGTTTTGCCAGGTAACATTGTTCTTCTGTTAGTATCATCTCCTATATCGTTGTTTAAAAATTCATCCATTTCGTCTTACCCAAGAAGGATTGGCACAACATTTTGTTTATTTGCCTAAATGTGTTTTTCTTAAAAAAAAAACATAATAAAAACATTTCAGAATTACAAAGTAGGACTTCCTCTTTAAGAGGATGCACCAGGGGCGAGAGAAATTGAAAATAGGTATTTGAAAATGTATCGCTGTCTCACCAATCTCAAGTCTCCCACCGCAGAGCGCGATAGAGACAACACGACAAAAGTTCTAATAAAAGAACAGAAAATCTTCGATTCGTTGTCCGCTGATTCCTTCTCCAAAACGTAACCGATTTAAGTAATTTTTTCATTAAGAATTAAAGCAAGGCTTAAGCTGTGTTCCTGTTTTATTTTTTTTTGTATATTCTAGCCAGTTTTGTTTTCTGGGTGTTTGAACACAGAGGAAAATCTGGCCATTTTTTTGGGTTTTTGGACGTTCTTATCTTTTTTAATAATTAAATTATGAAAAAAAAGATAACATAAGGACATGCTAATAGTGGCCATAGATATTCAGGAAAAAAATCATAACTCTACTGGCATTATCCAGAGAGGAAACAGGGGACAGCGTTTGTATGGAAAAACGGCGGTGTGGAATCCTCTTAATATTAATTATTAATTCCACGTTGCTAATAACTTTAACCTATTACCAGAGTTCTGTAAAGACATAATATTGTTGTCCAATAAATTGTTTTATGATGATTTCAGTCGGATGATGCCAGACCTGAGCTACCGCTAACAAACAAGAAGATAGAGAACTATCCAGTTGGTGTCTCCATAGACACTTGCGCCATACACCAATTACCATGGGGTAAGTCTTACAACAATTTCAATAAATCTTAATCATCTTAATTATTGGCTCTTATGTTGAAGATATGCACTCAATGTTTTTGCATATTTTAGTGAAATAATTTTAGCCTATAATAATTATTATCTGCACAATTATTATAGGCTAAAATTAAAAAAAAATATATTAGCAGGAGAGTCTTATGTTTAATGCTGTAAATTGTTAAGGTGAGAACGAGCAACTTCCGCCCATGCCGCTGCTGCACGTGGTGTCGCACACGGGGCTGCTGACCGTGTTCAACGTGGTCAACCTGGGCAAGTCCGCCGCGCAGCTGTGTGCGCCGCCGCAGCACATCGCGCTGCCCCAGCTCGCCATGACGAGGTGGGTCAGCAACACACTACCGCCAATTTGGGTTCAACCTAATTTTTGATCATCATGTGTCTTTATACTGAAGAATAAAGAGACATGATGACAACATGACAATATTATGGGAATATAACATAAGGTAACGTGGAATTGTAACCAATTTTCCAACGTGATCAACCTCAGCGATGCCGTCGCGCGGCCTTTTATAGTTAAGGTTGACCACAATTACAGCTACTAGCCGCAATCTTTATTTATCCTATTGTTTATATTACTATGGCTGCTTTCGTAACGAAATTATTTTTTTTCAGCCAAATTCCTGATGATGCACCGCCTGCACCGGAACCTGCACAGCAACAAGCGGTAAATTCAGTTATCTTGAAACATGAATTAATCTGTGATATTTTCGAAATGAAATTACCTATGACGTTTTGTAGTGACGCTAAAGTGGTGGCTGAATAACTTGCGGCTTTAACTTTAATTAAAAAGTTTGATTTTCAATAATAACAAACACACAAATTGCTTAAATTTTTACCTTTTTAGTATGAGTTGTTTTAACAGTACTTCTATCTAATTTAATCTTTTTCAGCCGCCAAAGCCGCAACCAACGCAACAAATTGTTCAACCGCAACCTGTTCAAGCACAGCAACCTCAACCGTTTCAACCGCAACCCGTGCAAGCTCAACCGCAGAGTTTCAAGCCACAGCAGCTACCCCAACCGCAGCAGCCGTCTTTCTCATCATCATTCGCTTCTGCTCAAGCGTCTCAAACTATTGTGAAGCCTGCGCCTAAAACTGAACCTACAGGTATAAAAGTAGTATGATTATAATATTATAATTTAATAATTTAATATAGTATGTATTATTTCAGCTAGTTAAAATAACAATCCTCTTTCCAAAAGCCTCAATATTTTGGAATTCTCAGAAAAGTAATTTTCCTAATGATGTTTTCAAAAAAATGTTTCGTGAAAATCGTTTTCAATTTCAGTTCTATCAGTTCCGAAGCCGAGTACGCCTGCTACTGATTCCTTGGTAAGTTTTATGAATTTTATAAATATTATTTTATCTATGTAGTTCTAAAAGTCTAATAAGTATTTATTTCCATTCAATCTTACTATGATGAAGCTAAAAGGAAGGGTATGTATGTTTAATTTCCATTATAACCTGGATAACATACTTACAATTTAGGCAGTCGCTAGATGGGTTTTGATAAAAAAAATATAACCTAATTTCACTTTGAACTAAAAGTAAAAAAAGATTTTGGCTATTATATTACTAATTTAAAAGTCAAGTATTAGTAGCCACGCAACAAAGAAATACCATCCATACCAATTTGGTCAAATTATTACAATAAGTCAATTTATTCAATTGACATAAAATAAAGTGTACTATATATTTTTATTTATGTGTAAGTCTCTAATTATTTATTCTTTCAGCAGAAACCACCAGCAATACAATCGCCCAGCGCAGCTGAGGCTCAAGCATTAAAAGCGGAACAAATCAAGATCAACAAAGCAAAGGCCCTCGAAGAACTTAAGAAAATGCTCATCAAAGAAGTGAACGACTTCCAAATGGAGTTGTACCAGTTTAGGAAAGAAACTGTAGACAAATTGTGTCAGGTATTTCCCTTAAACAGAATGTTAATTGTCCCTTTCACTAATAAAGATATCTATGTAATGGATAGGATATACAATGCTTGGTACTTGTTGGTCTGAGCAAATTGGAAAAGTTGCAAGGAAGACAAAGTGATCCCATGACAGTTAAATAAAAAAAAATCCAATAAGTGATAAATCATGTCTAGTAAACAATTACAGTAGGTCATTGCGTATCCTGTCTTAAAAGAATATCCTCATATCTTACATTCAAGAAACATAGGACATAAAACGATATTTAATATTACTTTAACATACCTGACGCTAAAGCCTATGCCTAAAATGACTAGAAACCGTATTAAGTTGTAACTCGTAAAAGTGCAATAACCCATTGTATATTTATTGTAAGTTTAAGTTTCTAGTGTAACTTTAATTCCAGATCCAGAACGACATACAGACGGCGAATGTGCCCGACCTACACCATCTCAGCACTGAACAACTGCAAAAAGACTGCAGTATTGAGGAGCTACACGAGTCTGTTGTGCAGCTCAAACTAGAGCTGGTTCGCGCATGCGCGGTGGTCGCTGAGGCGAGAACGCATGCGCAGTATGTATATATAGTTTACATAGTTTTATTTTTTTTACACTTGACAATTTAATGCATTAACTTACCGAAAATATTAATTCTGCAGAGTATAACTATTATATATTATTAAAGTTTCGCTGTCTTTAACTTTAATAATAATTGTAAAATAAATATGTAATAAAGCTGTAAAATATTTTATAGCTAACAGCATGAAAAGCCAAATGCTTGGAGTATAACCGCACTATAGTAACTACATTATAGCTAAGCAACACGACACAATACGGTCAAATCATTCTTTGACATTGCATGAGCTAAACAGTAAACTCCAGTACTATGGAACTAATAGTGTTGCGTAGCTCCTCAGTAGTGTAATCACATTAAAATTTTATTTATTTCAGAGCCAAGGACGAAGAATGGACGCAAGAAGACCCCCTCACGGCCAAACGGATAGCCTCAGTGAAGAAGCTAGCCTACTACGTGCAGAGCCAATTGGACCAAGCGCGCAGAGCTTTGGACCATAAATGGAACGAAATGGCTATGAAAGATGAATATAGAAAGTAAGTGTAGTGATTTGTACTGAATGTTTAAGTCGCCGAACAATCCGAATGGCGTGTTTACAGTCTAAAATTGTTCTGTGAATGGTTAACGCCATGTAATATTGACTTGATTCACGTTGAGTGCAGCCAATTCCGATATTTCGGTTTGTATCTTGAGCTGAGATTTTTCCTAAAAATACTGTATGTCGGGTGGAGATTTTGGGGACAAGACTAGTTCTAGCCTAAGCGGTTTTCCAGGAATAGGAATTATCTTATCACTGGAAAACCGCGCATTTTTAGTTACCTTCTATTTATTTATAGGCCAGGAGATCGTATGATACGTCCGATCCTAGACGACGTCTACCAACCGCTAGTGAAACAACAGGAGATATTGACGAGACAAGAAGCGGTGCTACGTACGTTGAGAGCTACGCTGAAAGAATGCGACATAAGCCCCATGTTCAAGACCACGTCGATATTACGGAGCACGCCTTTTAAAAAGTAAGTGACTTTTAATTTTTGGAACGAAGTTCCTTATCGCGCATTGCGAAAGGGGGCTAGAGAAAAAAGTAGTAACGACATGATACAAAAGTGTCGGTATATTACAACAAGAGCAAAAATGATATAGTTGTATGCCGTGCGGTAGCGCGTGTTTCTCACCCTGTCTCTCTCTGGGTTTTTTTTTTTGTTTTTTTTTTTTTTAATAACTTCGTTTCATCCGAGTGACACCTCTCAAGTATTTTTTAATTTTATACAGACAAAATCGAAGTACTCTTGTAATAAGATTGAAGGCTAAATATTATAGTTTATGTTGTTGTCGATGATGTCAATCTTTGTAATGCCTAACCTAACGAAATAAACATGCCTTATGTATCAAGTTCAATTGGTGGTCGCTTTGTTTTAAATCGTCGTATTTGTAAAGTCAAAATTGAAAGAGTTCTTAATTTTTCTACTATACATATTGTGATGCGAAAGTTGGAAGAAATAATTATTTGTTATTATTATAGGGATCCATTATCCAAACTTACCAAAAACATTCTAAACATGAGCATCGAACCACAAACCAAGCCGAAAGAACTACTTAGCTCTCAAAAACTGGACGCGCTCAGAGATATGCTATCAAATCATACGCCGAACAAAATAAAACCAGTACACGTTGACCTTCGGAAACACGTGGAAAACATGAAGAAACGCTACGAAAAGAGTTTGAAAGAGAAAGAAGAATTGAAAGATTTTAAACCAGTTCCAGTTAAGGTTGAACCGTGTTTAACTCAGGTTGAAGTTAAGATGCCTCAACCGAAGCCGGCACAAAGTGCGTTTGAGCTGAAACCACAGGCAAAACCGCCTATGCCTAGTATGCCGCAAGCAAAACCACAAGTTGCGCCTAGTATACCTCAGGCACAACCATTCAGTAAGCAACGTTTTTTAACAGCAATTTTATTATTATGAGCAGCTTATAAGATAATGAATACAAATACATATATTTTTATTTCATTCATTTTTAAGTTTGTATCTCTTTACTTCTTTTTTTTTTTTGGTAAAATTATAAAACATGATACACTGTCTAAATCTAAAATCCTATCGCCAAATAGAAAATTATTATTTACGTATCTGTGAAAACAAACGTTAAATTCTTGTGTTGCGCGAAAGGGACAAGTAGTGTCAGGTCTTTGTTAAAAAGTATCCCTATTCGGTGACAGGATCCTTATGTAAATTTACATAAAGAAAGAAAGTGATATCTGAGACTTGTGACGTCACGATAATAACCTAAATCTATTTAGTCCCGCAGATGCCAATAAAAGTTGAAGCTAAGCCTGACAAGCCCAAGGAGTCACCGATCACGATTCCCACGTTCACCCCCGTCAATGCGAAGACAGTCAAAAACACGGGACTCGTAGCTAGGACGCTGTTTACAGATGGTAAGTGCTTAAAATAAATTATCTTACTAATTAAGTCTTTTTACTATACAAGATGCTAGTGTAAACACCGTTATCCTTGAAACCATCAAATGAGCCCGTCTTGATGAACAACTTTTTCTATGAAAACAATGCTGGGAACTCAAATACATCCGTCTTCATACCCATACAAATTGCCGATCCGGGAATCTGTATGGGTGTGAAGACGGCATTTTTTTTTTATTTCCCAGCATTGTTCTCATAGAAAAAGTTGTTCATTTAGACGGGCTCATTTGATGGTTTCAAGGATAACGGTGTTTACACTAACACACTGTATAATAATAAAATTGTTATGAAGCTAAGTAAGTGCTTTGTAGAATCTTAAGTATTTTTATGGACTTAATATTTTGAAATTGAAAGAGTCGAAAATTTTCTCATGAATCGCAAAGCTTTTAAAAATTCTGCCGCCTGACAAATAAAATATATACGCAGCCTATTTAACATCCTGTTTTAGGGTTCCATACCCAAAGGGTAATTTTCGATGACTTCCGGTTACGATTCCAATGTTACAAAGTCAAGCGCACCTTAGGTTATTTGTTATATAATTTTATTTTATAAGTGAGAGTTTTTTTGTGTTATTTTTAACAGAACCTAAACAAGAGCCAGTAGTGCCAACGCTAGTGTTCGGCCAACAGACAAACAAAAGTCCGTTCGCCCCAGCGGAACCGCCAAAATCTACTCCAGCGCAGCCGAGCGTGCTACATAGTGTCCTCACAAGCGACACTAAATCGTTTGCCCAAGTGAAAAATACTGAAAACACCTTCATGGGACAAAAAATTTGTGCTCCGACGGCGTTCAGCTGTAAGTATTAACTCAATTTGTGGCTACTTCACTTAAAATATGTAATATGTTAAGTATATAAAGCGCTACAAGGCTATATTAACACGGCCTAAAGTACATACGTAATATGTTAATCACACAAATCGCGCAGACCTTAAAGATCGTTTGGCGAAGTTGTTGAAACTTGAAATGGGAAAATGTTACTTTTAAGTTTTAAACATACTTTCAATAGCTACCAATAAAGACTTGCCTGAACACTAATCTACCAACAGCTGCCTTTCTTTAGATTCTATTATAGGAATAGACAAAACTTATTTACGATTCACAAGGGACACGTGAATTCATTATTCACACAAATTTTTGTATTTAACCATTTAATATATTTCTTTTCAGTTTCAAAGCAACCACCTACGAACACTTTTACCGCAAAACCTATAAGTGATAATTCAATATTCTCTAAATTTTCCGCTCCACAACCTAAACCAGAGGAACCTAAGGCAACAGATAAACAAAAGTCGGACGAAACGGGCGAACAAGAGGCAACGGTAGTGATAAAACAAAATGTACCATTTAGACCTACTTCAAACATTTTCAACGTCCCAACGTCACCTCCTGCAAATTCTCAAAAAAGTACTCCCGATATCCAAAAGAGTTTCCAAGGGTTTGGCTTCACCCAAGTAGATAATAAAAAGACACAAGACAAGGAATCAGAGAATGCGAAAGAAAACATTCAGGAGAAAAAGGAAGCTCCATTGGAAAGTAAGAAAGAAAATGAAAACGCAAAAGAAATTAATAAACCACCAGTTAATCAAACCGTTATTGTTGGTAAGTTATTAAATATTAATGTTGAAAATGAAAGTCAGTTTACGTAAATAAACAGTGCCGGATAGGCTATTCACAACTTATTTGACAGATGCTCCATACTCTATCTGTCAAGTTAAGTTGTAGATAGCCTATCCGGCACTTATCAGGAATGGGTGAAACATAATAATAAAATGTTTACAGTTGACCTTAAGAAAAAAACCGATGGTCCTGCTGAAAAGCCAGTTGCCACAGTTTTTAGTGCTTCCAGCACAGCTCCTGTTTCAAGTAAGTGTCACCCAGAAGACATTTAAATTATTATAGTGGTATTAGTGTCTAAGCACCCCATGCCGAAGTTCCGCGGCAGAAGTTCGGTATGATTACGTCAGCAACGTCAAACGCATACAATATAACGCGACATAATTTCGGCATGGTGTGTCATCAGTAATTTAAAATACATTGCAGGCAGGAATCATGCCGAACTTCCGCCGCAGAACTTCAGCATGGTGTGTTCAGTAAATGTCTAAACATTTACTAGCTATTTGACCGAGCTTAGCTCGGTATTCGATAAAACACGAATAAAATGACATTTTCCTTAAATTATTCCTCTGAAACCCCCTATATACTAAATTTCATTGAAAATCGTTGGAGCCGTATATAAAATAAAAAAATAAAAAATAAAATATCTTTTTATTCAAAATGGGTATCATGATACACTTTTTGAAAGTCGAACGAAGAAACTACGTTGCCTACCACCGGTTCGGGAACTACCCCGCCGAGAAGAACCGGCGTAAGAAACTCGCACGGGGCCAACATATATATATATATATATATACAAGAATTGCTCGTTTAAAAATATAAGATATATTAATTTCATACATTATTTCCCTACATATTTTATTGTTGTAGGCTCAAAACCACAAGCAATTGCTGTTCAACCGAAAGTAATATTCGGTTCCACTGTAATAGCTCCTGCAAAGGAGAAGACGCCAGATTCCGCAACACCAGCAACAAAAAGCGAAACAGAAACTAAAACAACTTCGAGTGAAAGTGATACAAAAGCAACTGTGCCTGCTACATCCACATCAACATCTCTTACAATCAAACCTGCAACACAAACAACGCAAGCATCGGCGTTTGTTTCTATACAACCAGCGAATACTGACGCCAAATCAGATGCAAGTACGCCAAGTACTCCTTCCGTCTTTGCGCCGACTTCTAAACCTACATCTCCTGTGTTTGCAACCACCACTAGTGCTTCATCGATTTTCGCTTCGGCTAACGCGTCTAATTTTGGTACAACTACCACTCAATCATCAGTATTTGGTACTCAGTCGACAACTCAAAGTGCATTTGGTCAAACTACGACCACATCATCAGTCTTCGGAGCCACATCGTCAGCACAGAGTATATTTAGTGCGGCCGCTACAAATACTTTTGGAAGTACACCTGCGAATACTCAAAGTGTATTCGGCACTGCTACTACTACAACACAGTCAAGTGTGTTTGGATCTACGCCGGCGTCTGTATTTGGATCTGCTAATCAGACTTCTGTGTTTGGGTCACCGACGACCCAAGCGTCGATATTCGGGTCGCCTACCACCCAAGCGTCAGTGTTTGGTTCGCCAACACAAACGACTCAATCGTCAGTATTTGGTACCCCAACCCAGACGACCCAAGCTTCGGTATTTGGTACGCCGACCCAAACTACTCAAGCGTCCGTATTCGGGTCGACTCCATCGCAGGGGTCCGTTTTCGGGGCGCAGACGACGCAAAGTGGTTCCGTGTTCGGGTCGCCAGCTACTACTCAGAGTGGATCTATATTTGGCGGTGCGGAGTCTAACTTGTTTGCTGCGGCCAGCATTTCTACTACCAGTGCGTCGTCACCTACTAGCGGGGGAAGCATTTTCGGTGGCGGGTAAGTGTAGATTTTGTTTCGTTACTTTAAATACAAGATAAATTTTAACATAAACGAAAAAAATATTATTATTGGAATCGACCTAAAAATAACACAGTTTATATATAAGCTATCACAAAGATATTCAACAAAAAAATAATAGTCCCCGTGCTGCCGCGAAGCCGCTCACCAACTGTATAAGGTCATAAAACGAACCATGTTTAAACATGGGAACAATATAATGTAAGTCATTAGACACTGCTTACAAAAAGTCATCACCATTTCAGTTCGTCAGTATTCGGCAGCAGTGGTGGTAACGTGTTTGGGGGCAAAGCGTCCTTCAGTGGGTCAAATCCCACGGCGGCGAACATCTTCGGTGGCTTCAACCAGGGACAGAAACCCGCTGCTGACTTCTGGAGCGGCGGTAACGCTAATAGTGGATCTGGATTCGGTACTCCGGCGTTTGGTTGGTATTTTTTGATGATTCAATCAAATTCGTATGAAAATGTTATAGTCTTATTTATCCATACTAATATTATAAATGCGAAAGTATCTCTGTCTGTCTGTCTGTCTGTCTGTCTGTCTGTCTGTCTGTCTTGCTTTCACGCCAAAACTACTGAACCGATTGCAATGAAATTTTGTACACAGTTATTCTAGAGTCTGAGAAAGGACATAGGCTACATTTTGATGTGGGAAAATATCTTATTTCCATGAAAATATCGATGAAAATTTATTCGCATTGCGCAGGCCAGCGCTCATCCCGGGGGTCCTGGGTTCGAGTCCCGCAGGCGGAACAAGTTTTCAATGTTTCTGGGTCTTGGATGTGTATTAAAATAATATTTCAAAAATCTTAAATATATTTTATGTATAATATTATAAAAAATCCAGAAATATATCGATGCAATTTAGTTCTAATACGATTCAACAGATGGCGTTTTATTTTATTTTAGTTCTAATACGATTCAACAGATGGCGTTTTATATTTTACTTAAATATATTTTATCCATACTAATATTATAAATGCGAAAGTATCTCTGTCTGTCTGTCTGTCTGTCTGTCTGTCTTGCTTTCACGCCAAAACTACTGAACCGATTGCAATGAAATTTTGTATACAGTTATTCTAGAGTCTGAGAAAGGACATAGGCTACATTTTGATGTGGGAAAATATCTTATTTCCATGAAAATTTCGATGAAAATGAATTCGCATTGCGCGTGGCCAGCGCTCATCCCGGGGGTCCTGGGTTCGAGTCCCGCAGGCGGAACAAAAAGTTTTCAATGTTCCTGGGTCTTGGATGTGTATTAAAATAAAATTTCAAAAATCTTAAACATATTTTATGTATAATATTATAAAAAATCCAGAAATATATCGATGGAATGAACATTTTAGTTCTAATACGATTCAACAGATGGCGTTTTATTTTTTACTTTATTGTAACATAGAACTAATCATACTTATTAGTTAGTATGTTTTTGTTTATAGTTTTTAATACGTTAGAATATTATCTATACTAATATTATAAATGCGAAAGTATCTCTGTCTGTCTGTCTGTCTGTCTCGCTTTCACGCCAAAACTACTGAACCGATTGTAATGAAATTTTGTACACAGATAGTCTAAAGCCTGAGAAAGGACATAGGCTACTTTTTAACTGGAAAAGGGGGTTGTAAGGGGGTGAAAATGCGTAAATTTGGTCAAATTAAGTTAGTTCCAAAAACTCAAAATAGATGGCGCCAAGAGTCCCCTAGATCGCGCTATTGCTTGCTCATGCGTATTTCTATAAGAGGTTGTACCATGTTAAACATGGGTTTTCGATTCTTTCGATTGTTATTTTTTTTTAATATGAAATAAGGGGGCAAACGAGCAAACGGGTCACCTGATGGAAAGCAACTTCCGTCGCCCATGGACACTCGCAGCACCAGAAGAGCTGCAGGTGCGTTGCCGGCCTTTTAAGAGGAAATAAGGTAATAGGGGAGGGTAGGGATGGGAAGGGAAGGGAATATGGGAGGGTAGGGAAGGAAATAGGGTAGGGGATTGGGCCTCCGGTAAACTCACTCACTCGGCGAAACACAGCGCAAGCGCTGTTTCACGCCGGTTTTCTGTGAGAACGTGGTATTTCTCCGGTCGAGCCGGCCCGTTCGTGCCGAAGCATGGCTCTCCCACGTTATACACGTTCTATACTAATCTATACTAATATTATAAATGCGAAAGTATCTCTGTCTGTCTGTCTCGCTTTCACGCCAAAACTACCGAACCGATTGTAATGAAATTTTGTATACAGATAGTCTAAAGCCTGAGAAAGGACATAGGCTACTTTTTTACTAGAAAAAAGGGTTGTAAGGGGGTGAAAATACGAAAATTTGTTTAAATTAAGTTAGTTCCAAAAATTCATACTAGATGGCGCCGTGCGTCTTTTACATCGCGCTAACGCTTGCCCAACATCTTTCTATAAGAGGTGGTATCATCATACACCTAAGTTTCGGTTTTTTTCGATTGTTATTACTTTGCGTTATTTAATAAGCCTTATAATATATTTTACATTATATTACATAGGGTGACGTAACCTTACACCTATCAATGATAAATAGTTTATGGGTAAAGTTGTGTAATTGGGGGGCTAAATAAGCTTTAAAATTTGGCATAATATATAAAGTTTAATTTAAAAAAAATGAAATATTATGTACACACTGCACAGCTGTTTTGATTTAAGGGGTACCAGGGTATTTTTTATAATAGCTTTTGACACCAATTTTGTTGACATCGCGCGCTATAAACTGAAGTCCACGCGGACGAAGTCGCGGGCAACAGCTAGTTTTATCATAAAAATGTACGGTTTTCGCCGCTAAATGCACGAACGAAATTATGGACAGCGTCTTACTAGACGCTGCCCATTTACGGTCATTCCTAGGTACTCCTAGGAATGACCGTAACGAGGCTTACCCTAATTTACTTACAAACTAGATTTCGCTCGCAACTTTTTTTTTAAATCTTTTTATTTTACAGAGGCTTTTAACACTCAGTGTTAATGTCAGCCTCATAGGTGAATACAGTGTCCCCTACATAAGGGACAAATCCAAATAACTATATAATTTTATAGCCTCTGAAGACAACGGCTCTAAGTACACTATTGATCCGTCCATTGTGCAGGCAGCCAAAGTCACCTTAGTTCTGCAGTCCGAGCACACTCCAGCAAAACATCTCGCAACTTTTGTGTGCCAAAATTCACTTATGGCGCGGAAACCGTAAATTTTTCTTCTTCGAAATCGTTACAAAGAGACACTTTCGTTTATTCCTTTAATTTTTTTATTAAAAAAAAACAGTTTTCTTGGTTAAAAAAAACAGGGCCTCGTACGAGTTACGCCGGTTCTTCTCGCCGGGTTTATTCCCGAACCGGTGGTAGGCACCAGTAGCTACGACGTTCCGAAAGTATTTGATTCAAATACATTCAGATTTTTTTTTATTCTTCATTTATTTGTCGCAGGTCAACAAGCGACTACCCAAGCGTCGTCCATCTTCGGCGGCACAACGGGCGGCAGTTTCAGCGCGCCGGGCGGACAGTTCGGCAGCCCGGGGCCGTTTAGCGGCGGAGAGAACAAGTCCGTGTTCGGCACGCCGCAGCAGCAGACTGGTACGTACACGATGGAGCAGACTACTAAGTCAAAGTGTATGGCATTTCGTCATTGTGTCTGCCAAATCCTGTATGTGTTTTTAGACAAATTTTTAGAGGTAAACAGTAAACTATTTTACTTAATGATGGTTGGACTTATCAATAAATTAAAAATGCAGTATGGTGGCAAATCTTATTAATTATTATGTTTGAGACCTAGATATATTGATAAATCCATCAATCATTCAATAAAATAGTTTATTATCTACCACTGAAAATTTGACTAAAAACACATACAGGATTTGGCAGGCGCAACGACGATTTGTCATTACGCATCGCAAGCGCCATGACTCTTAGGCTATGTTTCCACCAGAGATGTGTTGCGAGGAGTCTGTTTTTGAGGACCAATAGAATCGCTTCATTGACGTAAGCTTGCCATGACATCGCTCAGCGCGGCGATGCTATTGGATCCTAAAAAATAAAAACACTGCCCTCGCGACACATCTCTAGTGGAAACGCAGCCTTAGCCGGCCCCTAGACGATCAATTTTATTCCGCAATATTATTGTATTGTACAATGTTATTGACCGTCTAGGGTTGGTATTGAACGCGCCCGACTTTCAATGTCATTGTCAAATAAATTGTTCAATAATATTGTTCCAATGATATTTCCCAATAAAAATGAAAGGCAAACCCTAGTCAAACCCCAATTTTTGACATCCAAGTGCGATATCGAAACTGGCGAATTTATTTTGAATAAGCACTCAGTCCGTTCATCGGAGACAAATTTTTAATGGCATTAATGTCAATACAGTTTAATTATTACAAATAATAATTATATATTTTGTTACTCAATTATACGATACGCGTATTTATTCAGGTGCCCCAGCCTTCGGTGGTTCACCAGTCTTCGGCTCAAGCCCAGTGTTTGGTGGTAAACCCAGGTAAATAATAATAATAATAATATTTTTAATGTCAAATAAAAGAATTTTGTATAATGAATGAATGAATAATGACATTATTTACGGTGTTGGCCTGTTTAAATGCTTTATATCTAATATTTAAACGTGGATGATTTTTAATGTGATATAATATTATTATGTAACAACATGCTGATCAAATTAAAAAATGTAAATGCTTTGTTTTTTCTACGTTTACGTAGGTTCACATCAAATAATAATGTTTCCACAGTTTCGGCTCCCCCGGTTTCGGTGGCGCGGGTGCAACAGGCACAGGGGCCTTCAACAAGAGCCCCGGCGGGTTTGGGGCGGCGCCCGCGTTCGGGGGCGGAGCCACGTTCGGCACCCCGGCCTTCGGTGGCGCCTCCCCGGGGAAAGTGTTCGGTAGCTCTAGCCCTGGTGAGTTAGATGGCAGATGGAATAGAATGTTTTTAAATTGCAGGAAATGCGTTTTTATGCGGCTTTATCATACTTGCGGTTGGCAACTAGATACCATAATATGTCCGTCTTGGCGCAGCTGCGGGTTCGTTTAGCGTCCGCGACGTATTTCCTGCGTACTCGCTCCGTATAAATCCACTCGCCAACCGCTTGTATTATAACGATCAAATATTATGTCTGTTTACCTAGTCAGAAGTCAAGTCTGGCATCGGTCAAATAGTTACTTTACAAAAGCATACTGTATCGTGTGTTGACTAAAATCCTCAAACATTGCGTCATTTGCTCTCTTTGCCACAGTCGGATAACTTAATACTAATTTAACTTATGATTCGCAGGTTTCGGATCACCGAGTCAGCAGTCGGCGCCGGTGTTCGAGAACCTGGCGACACAGAACACGCTGACGTTCGGCAACCTCGCACAGCAGTCCGGCCCCGCGCCGCAGTCCGCGCCCAGCTTCAACACGTGAGTATACATGTGTATGTCTGTCCGTCTGTCTTGTCTGTCCGTTACCGTGTCCGTCACGCCCAAACCGCTGAACCGATTTAGTACGGAGATACTTTGAGTTCCGGGAAAGAACATAGGGTACTTTTTATCTTGAAAAACCGTAGGAAACGAACAATCTGGTGTTTAGCGATCCAACGGCGAATGACTACCAAGTCTTCGCAGGCGGGTAAAATTACCATGAAGCACCGCGGAAATAGGTTGACGCATATTACGAATTTTTGTGGGACGACATTGCAAGCAACATAATATATAACTGTGATATTATGTTGTGTAATTTTAGTTTTACTTAGAACCAGTCCATACAGCGCGTTGCGTCAGCGTTGCGTCGACGCAGCGCTGCCGTTTGACGCATAGACGGCCACACGGGCGCTGCGTCATCGCAGCGTTATTACGAACTACGAAGCAATCTTAGGCCGGTATAAATAGTCAGTACTCAAGATGCATCTCGGTCTCAAGACACGGTTCAGGCTCTGTGATTGGTTGGCTGTCAAAATTTGGACCAATCACAAAGCCGAACCGCGTCTTGAGACCGGGTCTCATCTTAAGTACTGACTATTTATACCGGCCTTAACGTCAACACTTCCCGCTTCGTCTCGGGGGCTGCTGTTTGTCATGGCGTGTGCGTTGCGACGACGCAGCGCACCGTGTGAACACCTTGGTTATTTGGTTGTAAAACAACGCAGCGACAGTGCTGAGTCGACGCAACGCTGACGCAACGCGCAGTGTGGACTGGCTCTTGTTGATGGTGATGTACTGTATTATGTTTGTACTGTATTATGTTTATTAATTTTTATTAACAATTAATGTATCTATTCTTTTTTGTCACAGGTCGCCATCATTCACTGGCTGGAGAGGATAAGAAGGATCAAGCTGAAAAATAATGTTAATATATTTTTTAATGCAGAATACACTACGAATTTTAAATCAGAACCTTTATAATTATGACTCATTCGATTTCGTTCCTTGCATTATTTAGAATTATATATCGTCTAAAAACATATTTAAATTAGGCAATATTTTACTAACATTTAAGGGACCCACCCTTAAATGTTAGTAAAATATTGGTTTATACTACCATTTAAGGGACCCACCCTTAAATGTTAGTATAAACCGGCGAAACACAGCGCAAGCACTGTTTCACGCCGGTTTTCTGTGTGGACGTGGTATTTCTCCGGTCGAGCCGGCCCATTCGTGCCGAAGCATGGCTCTCCCACGTACAAATGCCTAACTGCACCAGAGGCGTGGTTAAAGTTAAAGTTATGGTTATAGTTAAGGCTAACTTTAACTTTAACCTTAACTTTGACCACAGAATTTGACAGATGACAGCTGGTCCGACAAGGCTATAAATGAACGTGGGCGGGGGCGCTGCTGGTAAAGGAGAACTGTCATAAATGGCGTTTTTGCATGATGACAGCGTTGGTTCTTTTTTTCGCCACGTGCATTTAAAGCCTTGTCGAGCTCTATGGTTATGGTTAAATATGGCGTCCACTTTTGACTTTCACCAAAGATTTGACATTTTGCATTGAAGCTAAAGTTACAGATAAAGTTAAAGTAAGTTGGTGCAACCCACCCTAAGTTGGCAACAAAATGGATTTATTAAGTTTTCATCAGACTACAGCCTACTTCATAAGTTTATGTAAAAAAGATTCAGTACACAAAGTTACAAAGTTGTAGATAAAGTTGGTTCGTTATACTTCTCGGTCAGTATTTCCAGGGTTCATTTGTTGCCAACTTATCTGGAAGTATAATGTGGAGTTTTCACAATGCACGTTGGACGCGCCGCACTTACTAATGAGCAATCCTACGAATCTATATCCGTAACTTAGTTTAAGTAAAGCATAACCAGATAACTAAGTTAGTTATCTGGTTATGCTAACATGAGGATTGGGGGTTTGGGAAGAAGCGATTGGTAAGGTTATCAGACGGATCATTACAGAAAATTATTAATTTATGACAGGCCCTTATTATAAAGAAGAAAAGCGTATGTATGGGCTCCAAATCTTCTGGACCAATTTTCATTAAATTGGGCACAGAGAGTAGAGACGACACACAAATAAATGGTCACTTTTTACATAACGACATGACAGTGTGTAATATAAATGGCTCCTTGTATTTTGCGCTCACGAAGTCGCAGGCAATAAAACATACAAAAACAAAACCCACAACTCTCTAAAATGTAAACCTACATTACTGTAAATCAAAACAAATCTCTAAATACTATATTGCACAACTAACTGCCGGGAATACAGCAAGCGATATAAAACTAAGCCCCACATCTTCGCCCATTACTCTTCGTAATTGCGGATTCCGCGCCATGACGACTTAATTATCGCGTTATTTAGTTTATTTTATTTTTCCGCGCACATTTCAAAGGAAATGTAAAAGGGAATTTAAAATGTTAGACTGTAAATTGAATATTTTGTAGGTTCATGGTGAATTTTTAAACGCTCAAATCTCAATAGGTAAAATTTTTCAGCTACAGGCAAAATAAAACGTACTTAGATAAAATATACTTGTCCAATACTTGTCTAGTTTTCGGACCAACTTTTTTTATGAAATAAGGGGGCAAACGAGCAAACGGGTCACCTGATGGAAAGCAACTTCCGTCGCCCATGGACACTCGCAGCATAAGAAGAGCTGCAGGTGCATTGCCGGCCCTTTAAAAAAAAGAATAGGGTAATAGGGGAGGGTAGGGATGGGAAGGGAATAGGGGAGGGAATAGGGTAGGGGATTGGGCCTCCGGCAAACTCACTCACTCGGTGAAACACAGCGAGCTAGCGCTGTTTCACGCCGGTTTTCTGTGAGAACGTGGTATTCCTCCGGTCGAGCCGGCCCATTCGTGCCGAGGCATGGCTCTCCCACGTATAAATGTAATCTTATAGACAAAATATACCTATTTTCCTTATAGTCATGCTCATTTCACAAATGTTAAATTCGGCAGCGGCATAACGAGTGGCAGCGCGAGTGACTATATAATATTTACATTCTCGCGCTACCCACTTCCCTACTCACTTGCTTGCCCACTTCCCTACTCACTTACCTGCCCACTTCCCTACTCACTTGCCTGCCCACTTCCCTTCCCTACAGGGCTGAATGTTTACATTCAGCCCTGTAGGGAAGGGAAAGGGCGTCGGTTTATTTTCTTTAACTCGGTATTCCGTTCGAATACAAAACAATCACGATGTATCAGGCGTGATAAAATGCCGGATTTATATTTTTATGAGTGTAGGATTTGTAGGACACTTTATTTTCGCCGCTCTATGTAAGAAATCTGCGGATCTCCTTAGGACCCTCGCCCACTGCGACTTTTGGTAGCGATGCAGTCGCGATACTGTCGCATATTTGCATCGATACAGTCGCGATGCAGTCGCTAGCTGTATGTCCTGTATGGTGTTGCAAATGCAACTATACGCGCGTTAGTAGCAATGCAGTCGTGCGCTTCATAGTCGCGCGACTACATCTCTACTAAAAGTCACAGTGGGCGAAGGCCCGTAGACGAAGCCGCTCATAGGCCGCGGCCTATACAGCCTATTTATAAAGCCTCGGCTGGCGTGATGTGATCGACTCTACATTAGTAATAATTAATGATAAAGTATGTACTTTCGGAGCGTATTCGATGCCTACAAGACCCCTTTATTGTACCAACTACCAGTAAAGACTAATCAAAAACAAGAATTTTATTGAGAACCAATCACGATTGATCGAACAAAAAGTTGAAATTGAAAAGCGAATTCAATTAACGACTGCGACAAAGTAGAGGCGGTCGAGGGCTCTCTATCAACTCGAGTAGGTACAGCTCGTTCAAACGATTGACGTTTTAATCGCCTATAAAATGTATTCTATGTTAAAAGCTATTGTATAGACTGTAGTGTTTAGGTAGCTAATATTAAATGCTTTATAATTTATTAACATCACATAAATTTTATGAAAGCGTAGAGTGTTTATGTTCGTTACTTACTTAGGTAGGTACCGTACGTAAGTTACAGGCTACTGCAGTAGCTGGACTATTAATTTATTCATACAATATACATATTGAGTTTATTGAAGTAAAACTTGTAAATCGTAAGACGTGTAAGTGCTAAAAGGGAAATATATATTTATAAGCTTTCAAAATCTGACAGGAAATTTTGCGGAAATTATATTATACCCAGGTATTCATGGTCCACGGAAGTCGAGAGTTGGTCGAGAGTTCGAGACTCTAGATTCTAGAACAAAATCTAGAATTCGGAAGGACGCGCGCGCGGCGCATCGGTCTCATTTCATTCCATGGCTCAAAAAAGAAAAAAAAAACAAGAAAAGAAAAAAAGACGTTTTGGCGATGAATGAGTGACGTTATGTTTTTGTAGCTTTTTTTTCCCAAAATTATGTTACCTGGGTGTTTAATGAGTATTATTGATTTAACTATATATTTTCAACATTCGGTATCGTGCACAAAATTCAAATGTGAGCAAGTGATTAGCGTTCTTCCCGAAAATCATAAGTAAAAATGTCTACTACTTTACTAAATCTTAGACTTGACTTGATTACTCTGACGATTTGCTTACACTTTGAACATAAAACTTGACGATTTTGTTTTCGTGCATTTTACTCAAAGACCATATAGTTTACTTGACGCTGGTTGGCTGCAGGATTGTTTACCGTAGACCTATATTAAAAAAAAATATACCGTAGAGAAAAAAGAAGCGCTGTCAATGTCAAATTAATTTCAGCTGTGATCTGTCATCCATAGCTGTCAGCTGTCAAATGGGTGTCTTGTTTGTGTGTTGTGCAAAAGTTTTGTAGAAAATAATTATTGTTATACTCTTGTTATTGGGAAATTTGTTGAAGTATTTTTATACTTTGTAGGTGCAACAATGGAACGCAGTTTTCACACTTGAGCTATGAATATCCGAAACTTAATTTTTTGACTGATCATCGAACCGTGTCTTCTAGCATGTCGCGGCTTAGTTTAATCCCATTAGGTTTATTATTACTTTGTTCACGTGGAGAAGCATCAGACGAAGCTAACGTGGAGAAGAACGTAGTCGTAGACTGCAACACATTACGTTTAGGTCAATACATTTGCCCGGATCCTAATTACAATCCTATTGACCCTGATACTCAACAATACCGTGGATGTACTAAGGGAAAAGAAGTCCCATCGGAAGGAGAAGCTAAAGGTATTGCCTAACTAATTTATAAGCTCTTTAATTCTTTTGAAGAATTCTTTTAATAAAAAATCACTTCATCACAAATTGCAATAACATGTAATAATCCCATTTTAAATTTTCAGTGATTTGTCTTGCCGCAGAGGGAATTACTTGTAACGAGACTAACAACTCTACATTTACAAAAACATTGCCATGTAAATGGACGTAAGTATTTGTTAGTTAATATTTCTATCCTTATACTAGCTGTCCCGGTGAACTTCGTGTCACTTTAAAACCTTCCCTGGACTTCTATGAATATTTTGAGCCTAAAATTAGCCCAATCTGTTCAGCCCTTTTTGAGTTTTAGCGTTACTAACACAATTGGAAATCCAGTTTTATATATACTTACCAGCTATTTGAGCTTTGCTTGGTATTCAATAAAACATGAATAAAATGACATTTTCTAAAAATGATTCCTAGCTAGATTGATTTATCGCCCCCGAAACCCCCTATATACTAAAGATATATATGATAGATAATTGCGACTTTGTTGCAACTAACAATAAATTATTTATTTCTTATGAATGAAAAATATTTTGTATGTTTAAAATAACTAATTTAGTTTTGTTTCTTTTTCAGAAATGGATACTCACTGGAGATATCTCTACTTCTGTCAGTGTTTTTAGGCATGTTTGGTCTAGACAGATTTTATTTGGGATATCCAGGGATTGGATTAGCAAAATTATGTACTCTTGGTTTTATGTTCCTAGGACAATTATTAGATATAATATTGATAGCTGCACAGGTACGTTAAAACATATAATGTTATCAACACTTTACAGTAAAAATTGGTTATCACATCAGGACACATACACAAGCCGGACTCTTTCTATTTTTCAATCAAGTTTGTTGTTAAAATGATGCAGTTATAAAAGCATTTTACTGTGGTAACATATTTATTCACAGAAACACTTCTGTTCTGTTTAGAACTGCAAATTATACTATTTCATTTATCATTTCAGGTGGTTGGTCCTGCAGATGGTTCAGCATATGTCATACCATATTACGGAGCTGGTGTCACTGTAGTTCGGAGTGACAATGAGACCTACCTCCTTCCTCAGGCAGATTGGCACAATATCACCTGACAGTGGGGAACTATTTCCTTCTTTGAAGTTGATGAGGACTACGAATGGACATAAAAGTTGTTTCGTGTTTAGTCTGTGAAGATAGAATAAAAAATCCTGAAAGGTTATAGATATAGTCTGTCAAGAAAGTCATGACAGACGGGAAATTTTTTAAATGGAATAAAAAATAAGAGCTTTATTAATTCGAGATAAAAATGTGCAAGATGACAATATTTAAAATGTAATAATCGTTCTCTGTGAAAATACAAAGAAAAAATACAATTTTTGAGCATGATTACATTTAGAAAATTTTCCCGCCTGTCATGACTTTTTTGATGCACTATAATCATTAGTGTGTGCAATGTGTAAGCACATGAGATCTTAAAATTTTAATTAATGTTCTAATTATGTAATTATTATAAATTATTATTATGAGAAGTAATTTTGTAAAGGTTTTCATCTACACAGACTGATAAATGTGTGTGAACTGTGAACTGTGTTGGTGATGTACTTAAATGTAAGTGATTTGTAAAAATGTAAATAAAATATAGTTAACACTTAAATAATTTATTTATCAACCCTAATAAAAATAAATTATTCTTTCTTCTCTTCGCTTTCAGCTAGTTGAGTTTCAAATAATGATACATCACTTGGCGGTGCTAGTAATGTAAATATTACTGGTATTTCTGATAAACTTGGATTATCATATTTTTCTAGAAGTCTTATCCATGACAGTAAGGAGTCTCTTGAGGAGGTACCTGAAAATGAATTTTGAATATCATTCCAAAATGTGTGCTAAATTTGCTGAAGTATAGCTATTATTATAAAGAAAGATTTGATTGTATTAAACTAATTTCAAATTATTTACTACACAGTACACTTATTTTATAAGCAAAGGTGATTCTTTAGTGGAAAAAATTACTTTTACATGGCAAATTCTCATTTAAAGCCCATCACAGTACTTTATTAAAGAAGATTGAAGTAAGTCCAAACCTAAAATTGACCAAAGGCTTTAACTATGTTCATATTTCTCAACTTCCTTTGAGAACCACTATCTTAGCAAACAACAATCACCTGTAGCACATACTGCAACAATAGTTCCATCATCCTGTTCATGAATTGTATTTTTTAGTTGAGGTAACTTCACTCTACCCACACCAGGTATACCTGTTGGCTTTTTAATATTAGATACATCTGTAACAAAAAAATGATAAAATATTAACCCAAAGTACGAAACTGTTTTGAATATAAAAACTTTAATTTGTTTTTTAAACAGTTGAAATTAAAGAAAAAGCTAATTAAGAAGTTTGTTTCTTCCAAATAGCAAAAAGCTTGTAAAATATATCTTAAAATGTACAAAAAAAAACTCAAGACAGTCTAAAATATTTTACCATCCAGATCTTTGTCATCAATAACTTCTGGTCGTATTTTTCCAAGCAGTACAAAGTATGATACAGTCTGATCTCTCAAGTACACAAGGTACGGTCCTTTTATGACGAGTGGGTCATCTGTAGGTTGTTCCGTTAAAAGTACTTGCTGTGCTCTACTCTGGGCACTCACGATCCATGTCTTGTCCAATGATGCCTCAATCTCTTCTGTCTGACAAAATCTACCATTAACTTTTATTAAAACCCAACAACCTATTGTTTACATTAGTATAATATGAAGCCGTAATATATTTTACTATGTAATGTTTTGACAAACTATCTTTGGCCTCAACTGTAGCACCTCCATCGTGGGTATCGCAGACACAATAGATTTTCAATTGTTATGCGGCAGCCGGCTGCCACTTTGAGGGACTTGATGGGTTAATGCAATCACACCAACATCAATGCAATATAAAGACATGTCGAGATACTCTGTCAGTAATAAGCATTTCGGACCAATAAACTAAACTTCTATGTTCATTACTAAAGTATTACGTATTTACATGAAATTGAAATCACCTGCCAAACATTAACATTGATATCTGCATCAACAGATGTTATCCTTTGTATAGCTAATTTTGCAAGCTCAAGTGCCTCCTGTGGCAGCTCTTCTGGCAAAGGCCAAGGTGTGAGGTGTTTGAACTTTGGCATCCAGTACATCATCCTCCAATACTTTCTTAATGGTATCCCTCTGCGGCCAAAAGTGTTGAGTAGTATTTGCTCCATTTCCGTATCCGGCATTACACCTGGAATAAAAAGATAATTTGATAAACAATCCACAAGTTTAAAACATAATCTTTAAGTCCTTGTCATTATAATTTATAGTGTATTTGCTTAAGAAGACTGTGATTTGTGAATCATGCTTGTAGGAAATCTGAAAATAGAATAATTTTTAAATAAATCAATGAAAGTAAACCACTTTCAAATTCACTGTCTAACAAGACAGTGAATCCACATTCTATTAAGACTTATGACTAATATCGTTTTCGGCATAACGGCCAAACTGCCCCGGGGCAGGGTGGGCCGACAGGATACGAAAACATCCGAAGTTTAAATTAAGAACATATTAAGAACGTATTGCACTAGTACTATGCAATATGTAGTTTATGTTCTTAATTTAAACTTCGGATGTTTCCGTATCCTGTCGGCCCACCCTGCTCCGGGCAGTTCAGATGCCGAAAACGCTATAAGACAATTATAAATCTAAGAAGTTAAAATAAACTTTCGAAAAAATACCATTATTTTCCATTTGTTCAAGCAAATCTACGGCACACTGTTGCTGTTTTGGATAATGCATGAACTCAGCTTGAAAAATGTTGGTGGGTATCAATTTTCCTTTCGGCAGAACTTCTACTAATGCCTTATAAACTTCCAAGTCTTTATGAACTCCAAATTCCTTCATCCTACTAAGAGCTGCATAAATAAATTCCACATGACCCCGCCGCCTCGTGTCTTGTTCTTCGAACTTCTTTATAACTTCTAGATAAGTTTGCTTAGTCTTTTGAGGCTTAGAATAAAACGAGTCGTAAGGTGCTATATCCTTCGAGTTGTTGGAATAAGGACGGTGCAGTAACATACACTTTTGCCTAGCAGTGAGAAAATTTCTCAGTATTCTAAAAGACATTGTGAAAACAAAACAATTTCCTGAAGTATTTAATAACAATTTGTAAATAAGGTGCCACTATTTTCCCATTTTAAAAACTATTTACAATTTGGATTATTTTAACTTTTTGGTTATATTGTTTATGTCTCCTTCTTTTTAATATGTCAGAATGACATTTCCCTAACTGTCAAAACTCAAAGAGCTTTTTTTTTTAGAAAAAAGGTGATGTATTTAACTATTAAGTCCTATTGTTAATTTTTAATTTTATTATTGGGTATTGCCTTATTTTATAATATAAATTGTTTTCAAATTAAACTTTTTATGTACAAAAATCATTATTTTATACGAATTTTAATAATATACAAATATAAACATAATGTTAGAGCAAACACCTTGTATCCAGAGAGTTAAAAAGTTGACATCTTGCGCCATGTTCTTCTAGTTTGAAGTTTGATTGAAACTTCAATTTTGGAACTTTATTTTGGCAGTTCAATTTTTATCGTGACGTGAGAAGGTACTGCCTCTCGTAAAGAAAGTTGCGATACGTACACGTAAACTTTATTCGTGGGGAAATTTTAATAATTCCAGTAACGAACTTCTACCAAGAAAGGAATTAAAAAGTTACTTCTCGCTTATAACTTTTAAAAGTGATAATGGTACCTAAAACAGTGTTATTTTTGTGTTTGAACATCTTTCTACTCATGAATACTGCGGGTAAGTTGATAAAGCAGTGTAAATTGTAAAATACCTTTTATCTTATAAGTTATAGTTATTAGTTAAAAAATATTCTAGAAAATGAGCTGCCGATGGAATTTAAGAATTATTAATAATTTAAAATTTTAATATAGAATAACAATTCCAAGAATCCCCGATCAAGGAATTAATTGACACCACTACATCAATATTTTATGCCGCCACAGTATAAATTATTACGAACCTATTGTTAAAAGTCACATACCGTGACCAGTGGTCATCGCGTCTGAATTTTTCTTCTAAAGGCAAACCGTACGTTAGGCAGATCCGGCTTAACACTGTTGAACTTTTATTTGATAAACATGAAATAAAAATGAAAAGTGGTATCTGTCTTGACTGTTCAGATTGTGGGATAGGCTTTTCTTCAAGTTCCGTAAACAGTGTCATAACAGCTTTATTATAATATGCGTAACTTTGTCAACATGCGTAATGCGTATTACGTTCACCAAAGTCCAAACGACCTTGCTATAGTTTTTAAGAGCCCATATGACCCTGACTTGACTACATACTTTAACCTAGATATATAAAAATCTGTAAGGTCTAGAAAACTGATTTTTTGACACAAGTAACTTTAGTTCATAAAGATTAAATGCTCAAGACGAAAACACGATTACTCTGTACTCAAAAAATGCTCGATAGTTTCTTTTTTAAAAAACCTTGTTTTAGACACATTTTTGCTTGGATCTTCGAAGTTTGCTGTCTTTTCTTTAATATTTTTTAATATCTAAAAAGGTATTGATAAAACCTAAATTTGCTCAAAACACTTTTTTCATAATCGTTATGGTTCGTCTTTTATTCAAGTAAAACTAACTCGGCGATGTTTCCGCGCCGTCCTTTTTCACCTGGCATATGAAAGACGGGCGTGAGTGTGAAGAGAGAAGGACGATGTTTGATTTTTAGAGTCAGGTGAGCTCGTCGTAGATTAGTAACCTTTTAAATGCAAGGTGGATAACCCTATGAAACTTTCAAAGGAAATCCGCGATCGAAGGATTAAACTATGTACATTGGTACGTTACCAGTAAAAGGCGGATATTGTATGAGTCCTACAGATATTGTTTATTTATCACGTATCTATGTGATAATTGACGGCGCTCTGTACTCACCGCATGAACGTCTTGATATTTAACGTGTAAACAATAATTTGGGCAATTGTTCAAACGCCCACGAGATTTCGTTCCGTGTGTATTAATAAAATTACATTCGTCACTGAACAGGGGTGAAGCCAAACGAGCGTAATTTGTGAGTTGTTAGTGTCTAAACACACTAGGCCGAAGTTACGCCAGCGTAAATTCCGTCGCGTTTCAAACGCATACAAAATACCACCAAAATACGGACGGAACGCGAGGGATGACACTATACCGTCGCGTTCCGTCCGTATTTGTATGCGTTTGACATTTGCGGCGGAATTTACGCCGGCGTAACTTCGGCCTAGTGTGTTTAGACACTGAGTCGCAGAATTTAGGCTGGCAGAAATTCTGCTGCATTCAGATTAATACAAAAGTCCTGTTTGATTCACACGAGCGTAATTTTGTGAGTCACGATTTGTAGAAAAGAATATTTACGCGGCAGAAATTCTGCGACTCACAACTCACAAATTAGTAATTACGCTCGTTTGGCTTCACCTTTAGGATGAAGCCAAACGAGCGTTTTGTGAGTCTAGTCTGTGAGTATGAAACTGAATGCAGCAGAATTACTGCCAGCCGAAATTCTGCGACACAAAACTCACAAATTACGCTCGTTTGGCTTCACCTTTAGTCATAAATTCATAATCACTGAATAAGTTACTACTTATTATAATTATGGTATGGTGGTTTTATGACAAGACAAGATTAACTAACTTCAGACAATAATTATTATTAAACGCTCTAGTAAAAAATAAACTTGTGTTAAAAACTTCATAAACCGGGTATAAATTATAAACCAAATGTACAAGACGTGTAAAAAGTATTCGTATTAAACTGATGGTAACTGACGAAAATCGATTGTCGTTGACTTTTTGTTTGTCTACACTCTACAATCTACTGTATGCAGCATGCGGCATGCCTTTCTCGCATTAATACGAAAGACGAAAGAAATAATATTTATTTTTTAAATAGACAGTATTAAGTTACGTTAAACGCAGCAAATAAACCAATTTTAAATTCTTTTGCCAGTAGACAATAATATCACACAATATTAAAGATTGGGTTCTTAAATCAATTAAAACAAATTAAAGATTGGGTTCTTAAATCCCGGTTCTTTAGGTACAAAACATGACGAACTGTTAGTAGCCGTTAACAGGCTGAAATGTGACCTAGTGGCAATAAATGAAACTTGGTTGCGACCGGGCGAGGAGGGCCGTGCTCCGCGTATACCGGGTTATCGGCTAGTTCATCTGCCGAGAGATGAGAGTGTCCGCTCCCGCGGTGGCGGTGTAGGTTTTTATTTGTTGAAAGGACTGAGCGTTCAAATAATAAAACATCTTAGGACGTCACAATGCGTAGAGCAAATGTGGTTATCTTTAAAACATAATGGCAAGGTCGTATTTATAGGTACTGCGTACCGGCCTCCCTGGCTATCGGTCAAACTGTTTATGGATACTTTAACTGACACCATTAGCGCCTTGGCGGGGTTTGATTACCTATATCTGGTCGGTGATTTCAACATTAATTTTTTTAACAAAAGCACCACACACTATAAATTTTTGGAAGATTTCTTATCTATACATGGGTTGCGCCAATATACTTCTGAGGCTACACATTTTACTGGGGAGACTGCAACTCTACTCGACCTGGTCTGCACCAACGCGGACCTGAAACGTGTTTGGGTGGAACACATTCCAGATCTCAGTAGCCACGCGTTCATATCATTTATGATAGATTTTCCTAAAACTAAGATTTTACCTAAAAAAATATCTTATAGAGCCATGAATGATATTATTGATAAGGACTTCGAACAATTAATGAATGCAATCGATTGGCAAAATATTACAAAATTAGACAGTATTGACGAGATGGTAAGTAATTTGAATTATTGCATTTTGTCCGTTTTCGACCTACTTGCTCCTATCAAAACGTTCTATGTAAAAGATCGCCAATATCCGTGGATAACGTATAATATAAAACTTCTCATGAAAAAACGAGACGAGGCACATAAACGCGCACGTTCCACGAAAAACGAGTCGCACGTTACTTATTATAAGGACCTCAAGCGGGAAGTTTCACGAGCAATAGTTAGGGAGAAGGCGGCTTATTTTAACACTTATGTTAACGCTAATATTAAGAACCCACGGCAAATGTGGAAACATTTGAAAGAAAACATAAATGGGCATAATCTCAAATCGGATTTTACACTACCCACTAACCTTCAGGATCCTAATGCTATTATTGATCATTTCTTAGACGTCCCGGGCAGTAACTTTGTATCACAATCAACGATTACCAACTTCAATTCCAATGTCCCTAAAGTTTCTCAGACATTCAGATTCTCCTTGGTCAGTCATGATGATGTCCTTAAAATTCTTAAATCTATTAAGTCTAAGGCGACTGGAGCTGATAATATAAATTTGGATATGCTTCTTATGGTGAGCCGCATTCCTAGCTGCCTAAGTGTAATTACTTACATAATTAACACCTCTCTCCGCACTGGTACCTTTCCGTATCTATGGCGCCTAGCAATTATAAAACCCTTGCCAAAAAAGGATATTGTTTCCGATTTCCGAGACCTAAGACCTATTAGTATATTGCCGTGTTTGTCAAAGGTACTCGAAAGGGTAGTATACAGGCAGACCAGCAAGTTCGTAGAGGAAAACAATATTTTACCTGCGTTACAATCGGGCTTTCGCAAAAGACATAGTACGACAACTGCGCTGCTTGATGTGGTGGATAACATTATCACAGGGCAGGATAAGGGGGAGGTCACAATTTTAGTTTTGCTCGATTTCTCGCGGGCATTTGAAACTATCAATATACAATTGTTCCTAGCCAAATTAAAACACTATGGTTTTGATGACGGGGTCATTGCGTGGTTCGCCTCCTATCTAATGGATCGTCTACAGACGGTGGAGGTAAATAGTAGTGAGGGCTCGCCACTGCGTTCACGCACTTGTGGTGTAAATAGAGGCGTGCCCCAAGGCTCGGTAATTGGGCCCCTAATTTTTTCCATCTTTTGTGCGGACATAATACAATGCATAAGATTTTGTAGGTATCACATCTACGCTGATGACATTCAGCTATATATTACTTTTAAGGCATCGAACGCTATCGAGGCTATTAAAAGGCTGAACGAGGACTTGGCGCGCATCAGTGAGTGGTCTTATAACAATTCACTAGTGCTGAACCCCACTAAGACGAAGTACATGCTAGTGGGCACCAAAGTCCAAGTTCAAAAAGTTGCCCTTAACCAGCCTAAAATTTTAATAAGGGATATTCCCATCGACAGGGTTAAAGAAGCTCGTAACCTTGGAATCCTAATGGACGAGAGTCTTAGGTTCGAAAAGCATATCGTTACAATAGTTAGTCGATGCTTTTATCGGTTAAAGCTCTTATATAGAATAAGAAACTTTATTTCAGAAGACCTACGCGCTATGCTGTGTGAATCGCTAGTTCTATCTAATTTAAACTACGCAGACGCAGTAATAGGCCCATGTTTGCTTGCACGCTCTAAACATTTAATACAAAAGGTACAAAATGCATGCGCAAGATATTGCTGCAGCATACCTCCTCGCGCACATGTGACGCCATATATAAACAACTTGAAATGGCTGAAGATGGAAGCTCGCCGTCAGTTGCATGTGGCTACGCTACTGTTTGGTGTGGTCAAGTTTAAAACCCCGTCCTACCTGTACGATAAACTACAGTGGGCTAGCAGTAATCAGCTGACCGTTACCACCAGAGGGTCTTCTTATCTTCTAGTAGCTCCACTTCACCATTCGTCGGCTTTCAGAGGTAGCTTTAGGTATCTAGCGAGCAAAATATGGAACAACCTTTTGCCACCTTCTCTTCGTGCTCTGAAAGAAATTGGAAATTTTAAGACCAAATTTAAGACCCTACTGCTACAAGAACAAATCAGTATAATATAGTGATTAGCGACTTATTTTTAAACTAGCTTATTCATTTTTATTATTATTAATTTTTTTTTTTTTTTTTTTTTTTAATCTTTCATAGTATTAATATTATATTTTATATACAAATAAAATTATAAGTAACTAATTATTTACATTTGCAAATTGCAATTTTGTCACAGTATTAGATTCGAATAATTGCATAATTCAAGTACTTACTATTTTAATTTAATGATCATACATCATACTTGTAATGATAATGATGTCGTTATTTCTACTCACCCTCCAATTTCTGAGCCGTAGCACGGTGGGTCAGGGTGCCCCAACATTGCCAGCTAGGTATGCTGACCGTATCTGGTGCAGTTCAGCTGTCACCATCTTGTAGCTACACGTTATTTGGAACCGACAATCGAACAAGCTCGTTGCCATGTTACCATACCTAAACCGGAATAGAAATATATTATAATATTATAAGATACACTATTAATGCATGTTGGTTACTGTATGTATTTTATATTTAAATATACTTATATTTTAACTTTAGTATATTATGTATAGTTAACACTTACCCATATTATCCTCAGTTGAATATACATTGTATTCTAAATCATTATTTTTATTGCTAAATGGAGAAACTAGAAAGGGACTATCGTGCAGCGCAAAGCCCTCGCGCAGAGTAGGTACGGCGCGGCGCGGGCGGCGGAGAGCGCGGCAGGTGTTGCCTCCCGTCTCCTCCGGGTTCGCGTCGTGATTAAGTTATTGAAGTTATTACATAAAGTACACATATTATGTAAAGTACCTATACTTAGCAATTAGTACACAATATGTCTGTAGGTATATGTATATTATTTTGTATTATATAATATTTATTAAAAGAGGACTGGTGACTTGTGTGGTCTGTCATTCACCTGACAGTCTGGATCCATGGTTTTGGCTTGACAAAATAATAGGAAATCGTGTGACTTAAGAGCCACTTAATTTAACAACAGTTTGAGAATTTAAGCTCGATTCAATTGAAAAATGTAATTTTCCATCGTCAAAACACTTGTCAGGAATCAGGATAGGCTTCAATCGTTACTTTCATTAACGTCTGTGCCAGTTCTTATCTTGGCAGTTGGCAACCTGATAGCGACGTGCGAATGCCAGAAGAGGTCAATCAAAGTTCAAAATCGTTAGTCTTTAATGAGGGATCGCTTTAGAGTTTAGACCTATTGGCATGTGTATTGTGAGCTATTGGTAAATGGTTAAGGGAGATCGCAGACGGCACACTTTTTGTGTGATCGAGTCTGCGGCGCACATACAGTTTGCATGGCCGCGCCTTGCCGACTGTATGTGCGCCGCAGACTCGATCGCACAAAAAGTGTACCGTCTGCGATCTCCCTTAACCATGATAAAGTAAAAGATGATCTTGAAAGATGTTCACAGCGTTGCGAGGAATGTGTTTTTAAGATCCAAAAGAATCGCTTGGCTCAGAGAGGTCAGCGATTCTATTGGTTATCAATAACACAGCAAAATAAATTAGCTCCGGTAAATAAATTAAGTAAGTAAATTCTCTAAATTGATTGTTAGCGAGTCTCATCTGGCCTCTGGGGCCATAAATTGCCAGTGCCAAGTAAATCAAAAGCACACGTGGACACTACTTGACTGGCTTTTCTAGTAGCTACCTTTTCTCGAAGCCTCTCGTCGAATTATTGATCTAGATTCATCATTTTGAAATTTCACACTACAAGAGTGAAAATCAGGATATAACAGTCGAGTTTGTGTAGGAAGCTGGAAGGTCCGAAGGCGCGGTCTGCAGGGGGGCGGGGTCACAGGGGACATGACCCCCCCCCCAAATCTAAGGTCAAATTGAAAAAATCTTGCCAAATAATAAAAGGGAATTTCTAGTTATCCTATATCTAACAGCAATTTAGTGTAGTGACTAGTGAGTGACCCCCTCCAAAACTTCAGGCTGTGACCGCGCCTGCTGACATTATATTACTGCAAAGAAATAATTTTTATGTTTTGATAGTCCCAGCTATTAAACTCGTTTTGGCAAAATTCTACAGCAAAACGTTTTATTGGGATGTATTTTTCCTCATAACAAAATATGCATTCAGAAGACGTGATATCACCAGACCTTCTTAGTATTGCAAAAACGAAATATATCATCTTGTAGCAACTAGTCATGTAACCAAAACGAGAAGCGATTTACAAAATGGCGAATATAATTAATATAAAGTTGGCCAGCACCAGGTGATCTGTCGAATAATACTTGCTGAGGACTAATCAGGATTTATGTCCACAGTTTGGAATGCCGGCCGAATTGTTTTATCCTAATTTATGACCCCACAGGATGGGCTTAAATATTTTCGATGCAGTAACTTTTGATCTATTTCGCCACGTATAATTATATTGTACGTTAATTCCGTAACCGCTAATGTGTTTGCCAAAATGCATTTATCTTCGCGGCAATTTATATGATAATTTTGTTTAACGGCAAATATTACGTCGCCGAAATTGCAACCAAATTGGAAACAGACGTGACGCCCTTTCGACGAAAATTGTGACTAATTTTATAGTGGACTCACCAAAAGGAAAGATCATGACGCGGACGTTATTAGTCAGATGCTGATTGGTGACGTAGTTGATAAATTAATCATTAATTAAATATGACTATAATTTAGGCAGGTTTTCCCGGAAAAATCAAACTATGCGTCTGCTTCAGAGGAAGGAAAATAATTTCTTTCCACAAAATATATGATCACCCCGCGCGCTGCTGTGCGCTGCGGTGCGCTGTTTGACATGCTATTTTATTTGCAAGTCTTGTGTGGAGTGATTATTTGAGTGGTAGAGTAAATTATTTGCATAGTAATAAGTTAAAATTGAAGGGATTTACTTACCACGACTCATGGTCTTTGAAAATAGTTGTGTTCCACGTTTATTATGTACCATCAAGGTTGATTCCTATGCAATTGACAGACCAACGTTATTTGGTCGAATATGTCAATTCAATGTTAATTGTGATCTGTCAGCTGGGTTTGACGTAACGCAACCAAACTACTTAGGTCCTTTGCATTGGAATCAACTTCTCTGATAGTACAATACCCAGGGAAAGGGATAAGAACTAGCTAAATTGTCTTTTCTCTCCTGCGGTAGGAGAGTCTTAAAAATAAATAAACAAGATTGTCTCATTCTCGCAAACGGAATCGGGCGATGTGGTCCGAAATAGAGACTTCTCTACACGGATGACTAGCATTACAAACTGTACTTTATTGAATATCAAAATTATATTGTCAACCCTATAAATAAAATTGTACAATGTTGGTAAGTGTGAGTACATGATATTTCAATGCAATAATAAGACTTTCAATCACCAAGAATGTCCACCACCTTTACTCTACGGAGTACCTCTGAGTCGTGTTACAAAATTTAAATACCTCAGTCACGTGGTGACAGATACTCTTAGTGATGAGGAGGATATTGAGAGGGAGCGCAGGGCGCTATCGGTCCGCGGTAATATGCTGGCACACAGGTTTGCCAGGTGTACAGCGCCTGTCAAGATAACGCTTTTTAAAGCATTTTGTCAGGCGTTTTACACCTGTGGTCTGTGGGCCAGCTTTACTCAACGGACCTATGGCGCCTTGCGGGTCCTTTACAATAACATATTCAGGTCTCTATTGCGGCTCCCTCGATACTGCAGTGCATCCGGGATGTTTGCCGATGCAGGAGTCGACGATTTCCATGCGATTATGCGGAAAAAGGTAGCGTCAGTGGTGCATAGAGTTCGGGAGAGCCGGAATGGTGTCCTGAAGATGATAGCGGAGCGAATTGACTCTCCACTCCTTCGCAGACTCACTGAGCTACATGTCAGGGTAGCAAGATGAGCTGATGAGCTGCATTGTGATTATTTGTTTAGTTCATAATTATTTTATTGTTAAAAATTATTTATAATATGGGCTTCCTTGTCTGAAAATAAATTTTATTTATTTATAAAATATGTAAGTTATTTTATGATCAACGTTTATCACTATATTTAATGATTCAGAATAAATTATAATTATTATAAAATACATACTACTGTCATGTTATTAACAACGATGATCGATGATTGCGTAAGCACAGAGCGGATGCTAACACTTCGATAAAGATAATGCGATTCGATTTCCTCAGTCACAGATTGAGCCAGTGGGGCGTGGAAAAAGTTTTCTTATCTCACGGCTATGACAAATGATCCGGTCCATGAGCCAGTCACTGCCGAATATCCCCATCATTACATTTGGATTATTTAGGGTATAATACGCGCTAATGTTTGCTTTAAATATGCCTTCAATCGTTTAACATTATTACATAAGTACTACGAATAATAAAAACTAAGGAATAGTAACTGTGTCAAAAAAATTGTCCACGAGTCTACAAAATGTGACCCGAATACATGCATACTTTATGCGTGTATTTGGTACACAATTTTGTGTAAATATATACAGGGTGTAACAAAAATAAGTGATAATATTTTAGGGTATGTACGTGTTCCTTGCAGAGAGTTCACTGTGAAAGTAGCAGCGCTGAAAGACCAACATTTTTTTTCACTTTTGTATGGGAAAACTCGTGACGCTCGGGCTTTTGCCCATACAAAAGATAATTTTTTGTTTCATCTTTTAGCGCTGCCACTTTCACAGTGAACTCTCTACAAGGAACAGGTACACACCCTAAAGTATTATCACTCATTTTTGTTATACCCTGTATAGAAGTGACAATTAATGTCAACGGCTTTATTTGGTAAATTTTATAAGAGAGAAAGGAACCAAATTCAAAACGGTTGAAGCATGGGAGTTACGTTTCCTCATGTTTCCTTAGTTTTTATTATTCGTAGATTACATAGTATAAAAATACATGATAACTAGATAGCGGGCTATTCCGTTGCGGCAAAATTCGTACATTTTTCCGGGATAAAGTATCTTTTGTTCTTTCCCAGGACTGTAACTTAGTATCTCCATACCAAATTTCAGCAAAATCGGTTCAGCGGTTTGGGCGTGAAGAGGTAATAGACAGACAGACAGATACTTTCGCATTTATAATATTAATACTAATATTATAATTATTAATAAGTTTTTATATTACTAGAGTAAAAATTTAGTATTTACTTACCATGTCATACCGGTGGGTGGTGCACGAAATTTATTGACCTCTGTCTACATGAACATAGTCAAAACTCAAAACCTTCGGCCCATACGTTTAACGTTCCAAGTATTTGCAAAGACGCTAAATTGGCCTTTGGAATTTGTTACTATGACCTGATATCATGTCGCCTACATACAAAGGTCATAATATGTTTACCTAGAAAGACATGGATTAGAAAACTTTGATCACTCTTAACTTTCTCATTTTCCAAAAAGAAATAGTTTTTTTTTGTTATTTCTCTAAAATAGTTAGTCTATTAATTAAACATATTTTACGTAGTTTATGTTAAAAAAGTTAGTTTAGTTCATGCAGTTAAGAAACACCTCCACGGTCCACCTTCATGTACGTTTTCGTAATCAGGATGTTACGTACTTCATCGAACTGACACATTTATACAGTGTGTAACAAAAATAAGTGATAATACTTTAGGGTGTGTACGCTGTGAAAGTAGCAGCTCTGAAAGACGAAATTTTTTTTTCACTTTTGTATGGGCAAGGGCCCGAGCGTCACGAGTTTCCCTATACAAAAGTGAAAATTTTTTTTGGTCTTTCAGCGCTGCTACTTTCACAGTGAACTCTCTACAAGGAACACGTATACACCCTAAAGTATCATCACTTATTTTTGTTACACACTGTATATATATATATTTATATATATCTATGGACGCTTCACAACACGTCAGTCTGGCCCGTGCTAAGTACCTGAAGGACTTGTGTTACAATACCAGACAACGGAAATATATTTAATACTTTTATACTATACATATACATATTTAAGATTTTTTTATATTTAATACACATCCATGACCCAGGAACTTTGAAAACTTTTTGTTCCGTCGGCGGGATTCGAACCCGTGACCCCCGGCTTGAGCTACCAACGCGCTCACCACTGAGCCACAGAGGTCGTCGAAAATATTATTGGTTTACAAAATGTGGTTTTATATGTATATTTAATCACTTAAAACTTTCCTCACTCAAATATCAACACAGTTCTGTATCAGTGCAGTTCAAATATTCAGAGTTTCCCAGAAGTAGTGAAATCACAATATTTTGTTTTTTTTTTAAATTTGATTCATGAACAAAGTTAACATTTTAACTTATATCACACAAGATGACGTCCGCAACTCCGTTGCGTCAAAACTCGTATATTATCGCGCGGGAACCGTACATTTTGTCGGGATGAAAAGTATTGACATATTATTTCCTTTCCCGGGACTTAGTGTGTCCATGAAAATTTCAGCAAAATCGGTTCAGCGGTTTGAAGAGGTAACAGACAGACAGACAGAAAGACACACTTTCGCATTCATAATATTAGTATGGATTGCGACTGGTATGGAATAGAGTATAGATCATACCACATTTTTGGATTTTTGATTTGGGATGTCTTACATGAAGCCGTTCTACTGTTACATACTTATAATTTTGTAGATATGTCATATTATTTTTTATTTTATTTTATTTTACCGGAAAACAAAACAGTGATTAAGTAACAATATGAATAAAACAATAAATACATAGCAAGAAGATACACAATTACATCGTTTTCGCATCTAGATATACCTACAAGAGGAAATATAAGACATTAAAAATTATTTTGAGAACTATGAGTCTGGAAAGTGTATGTCATATAGTAGAAGCTGTTGTTTTCGTAGTACTAGAAACTGTCGTATGCGTATTGATAAGTCAACTTTTTGCAAGATGGCAAAAGATAAGATATGATAAGATTACGTCGTCTACATGCTATCTTTACGTGATCCAAGTTTAAAACACCGTCTGATAGCCCTACGAATCTACTTCCGCGTTATTGCGAAGTAAATTGGCTGTTCATGGTTAACAAGTAATTATTATGTACACATGAAGACAGCAGCTATTAATTTAAAACTTCAACAAAAATTTCAACTTTACAGAGAGCATTTCTACCCGAAAATTTTCCGATTCCTATACAGTATACAGTATTGACTCTATCATTAAAAAAAATGATTGTGCGTGAGCATTGTATTAAAATGAGTATTGAATACTGATCAACTGCGCTCCTTAAATACTCATAACATTTTTTTTTATGAAATAAGGGGGCAAACGAGCAAACGGGTCACCTGATGGAAAGCAACTTCCGTCGCCCATGGACACTCGCAGCATCAGAAGAGCTGCAGATGCGTTGCCGGCCTTATAAGAGGGAATAGGGTAATAGGGGAGGGTAGGGATGGGAAGGGAATAGGGTAGGGGATCGGGCCTCCGGTAAACTCACTCACTCGGCGAAACACAGCGCAAGCGCTGTTTCACGCCGTTTTTCTGTGGGAACGTGGTATATCTCCGGTCGCGTCGGCCCATTCGTGCCTAAGCATGGCTCTCCCACGTGTAAAATATTATATATGTATAAAATATTATATAATTATATTATAAAATAATTCCTGTCATACCGGTTTCGGTGACGATGGTCGGTTTCATTGAAACTGGGCCCGTTTTATAGTTCACACTGCCAAGTGATACTAGCATTCTCTCTATACTCTCATAACCCAGTGGACGCATAATAATCCCTTCCCTTAGTGTTTGTAATGTTTTATTTGTTGAAAAAATGTATGATAAAAGCATAATTTCAAAACAATATTAGCTCGAATGCACTCCTTCACCATATAAACTATAACTGTGCAAAATTTAGTTCACCTATATCCTACACGTTTCCGCATTTTTCGTCAAAAGGGATCCAAAGTTTTTCGATCGCGTATATTAATACATAACTAGATATAATTGTTACGTCTTCTATGTTTGCAGTATTGGCCATATTCTGTTCATGTATTTTCTCCTTTCACAATGCTCTAGGTTTTGTGCAATCTACATTCTAATTTCTTAGTAAAACGTTACGATATCTCCTATTGTTATACTCATTACTACTCGTAATTATTGCGCGAGTAATGCTATTGT
This sequence comes from Aricia agestis, assembly GCF_905147365.1. Classification (NCBI taxonomy): domain Eukaryota; kingdom Metazoa; phylum Arthropoda; class Insecta; order Lepidoptera; family Lycaenidae; genus Aricia; species Aricia agestis. The sequence continues at coordinate 7,420,740 of NC_056417.1, forward strand.
ATTCAACACTGTGAAATTATTTGTGAGAGCGTTGTTGATCAAAATGACTAGAAATTGGAAAGGACAATATCTAATTTTAAATTTCAAAACTCGTTTGCTAAATAACAAATTGGACAGGTTTTGCTAGGGTATTGCGCATACTGGCAAAACCTGTCCAGTTTCGGCAATGTGGCTCAAAAAAGTGTGTGCAGTCATAAGTCATACACGAAGGATGTGAAGAAACCTTTAAGAATCATGATCGAATTTCGAATTTTTCGCGTTGTCCGGCGATTTTGACGTGTGGCCAAAATTAGAACTTTGTCCAACGAATACGAGTACTATACTCACAGAATTTGCCCGCCACATAATATGCGCTCGGCCGAGAGCAGTCTCGCCACACTCGGCAGGCGTTATCAGACCTATAGGCTGTTGGATGGGCCATGACTGCTGCATCTCCACGCTTCATTTAGCCATTGCTGTAGGTGTATCATCAACAAACCAAGCAGAGTGTACGCTGATGTCAATTTGATTTACCAATCGCAACCACGTGAATGACATCAAAAACATTCGTCGAGTGTAGGTTTAAGCAAATTGGTTGCTTATTATTCTCTATTGCCAGTAGGAGATAATAATAAAACTCTCCTGTAATAGATAATATACAAGGTGTAACAAAATTAAGTGATACTATACTTTGAGGTGTGTAATATGTATCTGTTCCTTATAATTATAGTTCACTGTGAAAGTAGCAGCGCTGAAAGAGCATTTTTTTGTGATTTGTATGGGCAAGCGCCCCAGCGTCATGAACTTCACAACTTGAAATTCACAGTGAACTCTATAATAATATAAGGAACACATACACACCCTAATGTTACCACTTACTTTTGTTACACACTGTTGTGTTCTCCCTTTCATAAAATTAAATCGCATTGGTATTTTTCAAACATATAAAATCCGCATGCTATACCTCTACAATTACATCGGACATTCATTATTTAATTATCACGTTTTTGTCACCCTATGGTCCATGATTGAGTGATAATGATGAAACAAAAGAGATTGATTACGAGAATGGTGGATAATTTGGTGGTATTGTTACAATAACGAATTCAGTATTTTGACTACTGGCTGGTATCATTGTAAAATTTGCATAAAGACCGAGTGGTTAAAGCAAATTTTAACATCACAATCAAAATCGGTACATTTTTTGTAAGTACTAGAGATCGCCCAATGGTCGAAATTCGACCTTAGTTTCAACGACATTAGGACTACTATATTTTGTAAAAAAATATTGACTATCATATTTTTTTCAACTCTTGTCTCTGAGACTCAGCTGATCTTAGATTGCCCGTGTCAAGCATTGTCTTACGGCCGTTCCCAATATTTGATCTATCTCTGGTTTTGCCCTACTAGAGATAGGAATAGCTCACAATTGACATAAAATATATGTCTCTAATGTCTAATGTGAGCTATTCCTATCTCTAGTAGGGCAAAACCAGAGATAGATCAAATATTGGGAACGGCCGTTAGTATCTAAGATTCCATAAAAAAACTATAATCCATTTTCAATTTGTCACTTTGTTGTCAATAGATTTCAACAATAAATAAAAGAGTAAAATTCGTATGTATAGGCTTGTCACTCAAAAGTCCGTCTGTCTGTTTTTCCTAGTGTGTGTGTTGTAGTGTGTGTAACGTTTTATTTGTTAAAAAAATGTATGATAAAAGCATAATTTCAAAATAATATTAGCTCGATGCACTCCTTCGCCATATAAACTATAACTGTGCAAAATTTCATTCACCTACGTTTCCGCATTTTTCGTCAAAAGGGATACAAAGTTTTTGGCTCACCTATTAATATATAGATATGTACCTACGTACGTGCCATAGTTAAAGTATTATAATATGGCATATTAAAACTTTTTGCCAAAAAATTAGTTAGCTGCGCGCAAAAGCGAGTGAAACATGTTATGCCACAAAACTCTACATTCTACATATAACACTAAAGAGCGTGTAAAATGTTAGAATATGATTATGTAGAGTTGACTAACTGGTTACAAAGTTACCTAGCCGATGACCAATAGCCATCCAATTATAAGAAATTGCTCCTAAACGACAATGTAATTTTAAACTGCATATTGTTTACAGCAATTTCAAGGCGATACAGTTTTTATATGGCATCTCGGAGCGACGAATCTTAAATTACGTCTTGTGTCTTGTGTTGTGTGCGTACGCTCACCCACACACGCACGACATCGTATGATCCTCGACGACCAATAGAAAACGGTAGCGTGGTGGGCTCGGCTCCCCACTATACCAATGGAATGCAGCTGCTAGTCGCTTGACGATACGATATACGGCGATATTAGATAGTCTGAAAGAGGCATTGAGTAGGATTTCTGGTAAGGATAATATTATCGGTAGAGGATCTTTGGATATTATTCATCCGTAAACTTTTTTCAAGTCTCTTTAAACTAATGAAATAGGCGATGCTGTGTGTTAAACACATTTAAAGACAGCTAACTTAATAAGATATCCGTTGTGAAAATGTCTTTACTACGTAGCTAGTAGTTATGGGATCATGTTGGCCATACGACTATGAAGATGATGATCGTATCGTACCCGTGTCGCCAAGTGCGTTGGCCTTGCGTCGCATAGTAAAAATAAACTGGCTAAATTATATGGGACATGCTGGACAGAGATGGGCCAATGTCGTCAATCGTCATCCATAGATCGAATGACTTCGGAAAATTATCACGTTGATATGTAAATTGTTCAGGCAGCTATTGGTTCTCATGGTCGTAAGTTATATAAAGGGTAATTATTGTAGAGTCGGTCTTATCGTTTAAATGGGTTTTTCTCAAGTCAATTTATATTGAACATTAATTAAATTGTAATCATCATTTGGCAAATGGTGATTACAATGAACTAAGATCAAAGACTAGTCACACATTGTTTGGTACCTCACGGTCGAATACTCAAACGGCTGTTTGACTAGCCTAGTTTCTCAGGTTTTGACAAAGATTCTCTTTTAAACACCGTTGTCGACCAATTCAAAACTTCAATGAAAAAACCTCATAAGCGGTATTCTCATGCTATCATTTCACCAAGCAGAGAGAGAGAGAGTGGGCGTACCTAGGGGTTTTCCCCCGGCTCAAATCTGGGGTACGCCCTTGCAAAAGATATTTACGCGACCGAAATTCTGCGACTCACGACTCACAAAATTACGCTCGTTTGGCTTCACCCTTAATAAGTTTTAACCAATGACTAATATTTATTATGTCAGCTAAGTTCTTCGTACCCAAAGCGTTGATAAAAGCATTTGCTTTAATATTTAGTAGTCTCTAAAATTTTGAAGAACCTGAGTGCGTTTGATAAAAATGTGAAAGTGAAGGGACTTTCAACGTCGCGTTTTTAGTTTTCTCACTCTTAACATAGCGGTAGATTGGCTCATAATCGCATTGCCTTACACAATATAAAGAGGAGATTGCAAAATTTTCGATATTTGGCGCTAACTTTCTATCATGATAACCTCACTTTCCGATATATCGGCCATCTGCGCGCGCGCACGTGAATCGCGATCACCCGCGTGTGACGTGCGCGTGTTTATTTATACAATGTCTACAGACTCTACACAGATAATATTATGGAAAATTAATAAATAGGGCTGCTTCCTACGTCTTCATTTTAAGCGCCACTTTGGTGATATAGATAGTAGGGCAGACGTTATTATTCAATGTTTTGTCAAGTTTTGTTCAAGGTAGTCTTCTAACGTATTAGAAACTAAATCATACGATAACTATATCATCTATATACAGTATACACAGTGTACTGTATAGTTATAAAATTTAAGCAAGGGGTTAAACTCAAAGTTTCACGTCGCAAGTTATGTGAATTTCTAGGCTGGATTTTTTATTTTTCGTCGTTTTCATTTATTTTGTTAATAACTGTACAGTGCATACGATCTAAAAATAGTCACTAATGTTACTAAATATTTTCATATTTAATTTCTAGTTACATTGGAGACTATATTATATTTGTGTGTGCTGTTTTTGTCTGATTCGTTACTTTTCCAATGTGTCTGACAAAGACAATCAAACCTTTTTGGGCTGCGCTGAAAACTCCAATTTTTTCTGCGACAAAAACTATTCTTCTGTCCTCTATATCTGCACTCTTAATTTCATCTAAATCTGTTCAGTCGTTTAACCCATCAATCCCTAACCGGCAGCCGGCTGCCGCATAACAATTGAAAATATATTGTGTCTGCTATACCCACGATGGAGGTGTTAAGCGAGACAGACAAACAGACAGACATACACTTTCGCATTTATAACATTAGTAAGGATGTGTACCTTAATATTTTTATTAGTATGAGAGATAAAGTTTTAAATTTCTAATTTTTGGCAGCCCTAATACATAAACAATGGTTAGTTTATGGATCACTTATAGAAGGTTGTTTACTGTATGATTATTTTGACCTTCGAAACGCTACTGGAGTAAATACTGCCTTTATGTGCATTGTGATTTACTGCCGCACTCAGAGACGAATGTAATTAATGGGCATTGTCCAAAAAAAAAACACTTGTACTTTTTATATTTTTTTTTTCGTTAAAATAGGGTATTTTAATAATATATAAATTAAATAATTTTGAAATTCATTGGCTAGTTTTTTATCAATAAATTTTTAAAGTTTTGCTCTGACGTCATCATCGGCCGCCAATTGACCTCTGCATATGTTTTAAATTTCCTTTCAATCTTATTTATAATGGCTGGTTCGTCAAATGCAAGTTCTCATTAAGTGAAAGCTGATATGAGAAGCTTACCAAAAGTTCGAAACGTAATGTTGGTCGAATTTATTGCTATTTTAACGCCATTGAAGGTCAAACAAAGGATAAACGTATTTGTTCAAAAATATAAGTAACTAATGGGTAATTTTTCGTTTATATACAAAAAAACGATCACTGAGCTTATTCCTCGTTTTTGGAATGAGCAAAATTAAAAAAATGGACAATCCCCATTAAATAAAGATTTTGAGATAAGCCCCGTATCTGTCAAACTCTTCATTAAATTTAAGTTTAACAAAGATCTCTGCAGTCCAACAAAGATGTCTTGGCGTAAGGCTAAAAGCAAGTTTTTAATTTGGTTAACACAAATTATGTTCATTTTGTGAGGTGTTTGGGAAGCAGTTTATCATTTAAATCCAATGGCGTTTATAAACAGTAATTTTATGGGTTTTTTATAAGGATCTTTGTAATAGCGATTTTGTTTGGTTAATTTGACGTGTTAGCCAAGCAAAAACGATACTGAACTGATAAATATAAAAACCATCAGAAAACGAGCAATTAATCCTCTCACCAAAAATAATTATATATTGAGCCAGCACAAATTAAACCAACAGAATGCAAATAACAAATTAATATTACATTTAACTGGAATTTTCGGCGGTTAGTGTTTAACGCTATCAGATTTAGTGCTTAACAGGAGTTGAATTCAAATAAGCTGTTTATAATACAAACCGACAAAATGTAGCTCGGTATTGTTGATTGCATTTCCCATTCAAAATATTAGAGACACCTTTGAATCACAATTTGAATATCAAATGTATTTGATATTATTTAGAAATTAGAATATTCTGGCCTCTATTTTCCTAAATATTCCTTATAAGTCTATATCATAGAGTACCTCTATATACATTTTAGTCTATAATATTATCAATATCAATACAAATATGAAAGTGTTGTCTAATATTTTTAGTCTAGGAAAAGCACATCGGATAAAGAAAAATAGGTTCCCGCTCAACACAACGGAATTTTCGCAATCGCATTTTGGTATCTAGTAATCTTTAAAAAAATACCAATACGACCTGCAAACTTTCAAGAAGAGAGCGTATTCTCTCGACCGGCAACACAAGGTGTAGCTCTTCTAATGTTGCGAGTGTCCATGGGCGACGGTAGTTGCTTGCCATCAGCCCCAATCAGGTGACCCGTTTGCTCGTATGCCCCCTTATTTGAACCCCCGGAAAATGAGCTATGAATACGCGTAATATATATATTTTTTTATTTAACAATCTGCCTAATAAGTGGCATGCAAAATCATTTTAAAAAATCCAACGATATACCCCACACGGTGGGGTCAAAGGTGGGGTGGACGCGAAAAAAAAATCATCCCCGCTTGATGTGTAGGGGAAGTACCTACCATAAAAAATATATTTTTTTATATACCATTTTGTCTGCATCATTAATATTATGTGCATTCATGCCGAATTACAGCTTTGTAGGTCCTATAGTCTCCGAGTAAAACCGCGGACAGACCGAAACTATAATTTTTACGGGTTCCTTGATGACTACGGAACCTTAAAAAAAAAGTTACGTTAACACCACTGGAATGTTAAAAATCATAATTTTATAACATCGCCATTCACCATTTAATATTTGATGAGTTAGTAAGCGAAAAACTACGTAGCGTTTTATAGAGCTTTCATTCATAATATAGTAATTGACGAGTGAGGGTAGGTGCGAAAAAAGCTGCGAGAGCTTTAAGCGCTTAAAAGTTGCAGTGTGCTTAATGAGCCGCGAGCGTCAAAGCTTTGATGTACTTACTCCAATCACCTGTCAGCTGGAACTAACGAGGCAGCAATATTTGTCCTATTATTTCTGATAATATTATGATATTGATTTTATTAGTATCAATACTGAAAATATAATATTTTAAGCGTATATAAATCCTTTTGAATTATTGTTTTAATGCTGAAACCTGTCAAAAACTTGTCATTTTCTATATAAACTGCGATTGACAATGAAGTTTCAGATGTTGTCAATCGCGGCTGTGTACAGAAAATGACAAGTTTTTGACAGGGAGTCAATGACCGCTACCGCCATGTTTCGCTGTGTACAATATAGAATTAAATATAATAATTAAATTCTAATTATAATGCCATAACCTACGCCATAACGCATTGAATATAAATAATTAAAATATTTCCCTTGTTCCCAGGAGCAGCGAAAAACAAATGCAACAAGGAAGAGAATCTGTACCAGAGGTGTTCCATGGCGTTGCCAGTGCTCAGTTCACCAGATATCTCATTCGCTGTCACCAGAGAAGAGCTGGATAAGAGTTGCATGTGAGTTCTTTTATTAGTGTAATTGATTGTACTGTCGGTTCTTAGTGGAAATTCATGTTGAACACTAATAAAACACAATTTTTCGTGCACTTTTTCCACTATATTAAGATATTATTAAAACTTTTAACAAATTACACGACCGGTTTCGAAATAAATCATCATCGGGTGTAAGTTTAACGTCGGTAGTTTTAAATAATTAAATATAATTAAAACAAACATTAGGGTTGTCAGAATCATGGTATTCTTTTATTAAGGTTACGTACCTAAAGGGTAAAAACGGGACCTTATTACTGAGACTTCGGTGTCTGTCCGTCTGTCTGTCTGTCTGTCTCCAGGTTGTATCTCAAGAACCGCTGTAGCTAAACTTATGAAATTTTCACAAAGTATGTATTGTCTGTTGCTGCTTTCACAACAAATACTAAAATCGAAATAAATTAAATATTTATTAATATAATCCCATACAACAAACGTAATCTTTTTGCTATTTTTTGCTCGATTTAAATAATGGCAATTCGATTATTGGTAGGCACTTCAAATGTTCACAAAATACTCAGTTGTATCTATACTTTAATAATCAATAATAAAATTTAAATAAAATAAATAATTAAGGTGGGCTCCCATACAAAAACACATTTTTTACATATTTTTGCTCTATAATGGTACGGGAACCTTCGTGCGCGAGTCCTACTCGCACTTGACCGATTTTTTATCTAGATTTTTTTTTACTGTTGCCAGTAAAAGCTATTTGAAAAAACCTGTAGGCTGTAAGATTTCTGCGGGTTTTACTTTTACAAAACTGTATTTTTGTAGGAATCCAACCAGTACTTAAATTAATAATAATATATTTTCCATTTCCTTGACTCCGTCGCAGACTGGTAAAAAGGCAATATCAGGACTGGGGGAATTCCCCTATAAACCAGTTTGGCTTACATGCTTGGTTGTTTGCCATAAGAGGAGTCCACACCGCCCTTTTTTCTATACAAACGTTGTTCCCTGTTTCCTCCCTGGATAATGCTAGTAGAGTTATAATTTTATTCCTGAATATCTACGGCCACTAATACAATGTCCCTAGGTTTTCTTTTATTTTTCATAATTTAATTATTAAATAAGATATGAACGTTCAAAAACCCAAAAAAATGGCCTGATTTTCCGCTGTGTTCAAATATCCAGAAAATAGATTTGACTAGATTATACAAAAAGAAAACAAAACATAGAAACACAGCTAAAGTCTTTCTTTAATCTTTAATGAAATTATTATTTTTAACAAAAAATTAAAACCGACTTCCAAGGTAAAAACAATAATAATATGAACTAAAAAGTATTAAATAACTCTTACTCTATAATAGTGCCTTTTTCAGAATTGGTCTAAATCTCAACTATTTCTGTACATACTACAGTCTTCATTATTTGAAGTCGGTACCAGCTAATTTTATCGTGAGTTCAGTCAATGTCAGAATATCTGAAGCTTGTGGGACTGGTACCGACTTCAAAGTAATGAAGACTGTAGTATGTACAGAAATAGCTCAACTATTTTTATTATTTAGACCAATTCTGAAAAAGGCACTATTATAGAGTAAGAGTTATTTATTACTTTTTAGTTCATATTATTATTGTTTTTACCTTGGAAGTCGGTTTTAATTTTTTGTTAAATATAATAATTTCACTCTTTTTAGTTATTTACAAGATAAGGCTTTATGCGTAAATAACCACTACGAATGTTAACTATTCACATTATGTTACTGTAAGCGAAATTGTGGTAAATACTTGCAGTTATCTAAGCGATGCTGCAATTTCCAAACTTTTATCTTTAAAGGTTCAGGAGTTCTGTTCAGTGCCTTTGGACTAAGAGACACTTTCGTATGAACTTTCTCATATTCGTAACATAATATGTTTAAGTTACTAGAAACAACATTTTAACCACTATAACTAGTCTTTTGATAAATTTCAAGGATTTCCCTCGATTGCTCATAGATCCCATAATCAGCTCACCACTTTCGTAATTATTATACAAAATCAAGATTATACCCTATACAACAACACAAGAATTTTGAAAATCGGTCCACAAACAGCGAAATAATCATCAAAAACATCTGCTTCGATGCAAAATATCACGAAAAGCATCAATAATTGGGTCATAATGTGATGACCCATGGCATAATTATGATTTTGATGATGATGATCAAATAAATTAATGTGTTGGCTTATGCTTTCAGTTGTTTAAACAACGCTGAAATCCCCGAACCTGTATCTATAAGGATTCAGAAGTTCTGTTGGGTACCTTCAGATTCATATATATATGTATAACCTGGTGCGAAATCTTACTTTTAGGTAGCATTTACCTCGAATGCTTCAGAAAAAATTGAAATCACTATATGTTTCCATACAAATTTCGAGTCCCCTCGATTCCTCCAGGATTCCATCACCACTTTTGTGAACATGGTACCAAATTCGAGTTAAACCCTATACAACACAAAAATAATTTTGAAAATCGGATCACAAACGGCTGAGTTATCGTTGAACATACAAAAAAAAAAAAACAAAAAAAAAAGATACATACAGCCGAACGTATAACCTCCTCCTTTTTGGAAGTCGGTAAAAAGTACTTAAATCGGTTAAGTTTTGGAGAAGGAATCAGGGGACAACGAATCGTTGATTTTCTGCAGTTGTCTCTATCGCATTCTGCGGTATAGGCTTGAGGTCAGGGAGACAGCTATAGATATAAGATGTACTTTTTTTTCATTTCTCTAGCCCCTGGTGTATCCTCTTAAGGATGTTTTGTCGTGTGCCCGAAATTAGAACTCTGCCATCTTGTAAAGTCTCAATGTATAATTCTGCATGTGGCCAAATTGTAACTTGTTGCTGGTGTTGTCTATCAGATTTGCATCCACGACCTCTTGACAATAACTTCCTAGTGCCATAAAATTCATTTAGGGTTATGTTAGCGTTAGTAAGGGAGATTAATAAAATAAATCACAAAGACACCTCAGCTGAGCATAACCCTATTGGAAAACAACTTCAATCTTCATTAACGGATTTAGAAAAGTTAGCGGATCTTAAGCCGATCGCGTTGTCAACGCTCTGAAACTTCAGACAGAATAGCTCCGGGCTACGGCCTGCGACGGAGCAGTAACCAACTTTTTGTTTGATATTATCGATAGATAATTCTTGTTCATTAAGTTTTTCCGCTTCTGGCACCGGAGTTATATGTACTTACCAGTTTTTTTGTCAGGTGTTTAACATTATAATCAAAGTGATTTTCACATAGTGAAAACTTTTACCAAAAATGTTGTTGGTCTCCTGAAAAAGTTAAAGATATCAGCTGTTAACTCGAGAATAATTTTAAATCTATTTCCAAACGAATATTCTCTTCAAGTATACGTCTGTAAACCCTATTTTAATACATTCTATGATTATGACATTTTGTGAGGGTAGTTACTAGTTAGGGTATATAATATGTAACATAGGGTAGTTTTTATCCCGGAAAAATGTATCGTACCTGCGCTATAAATGAATTTGACGCGACGAAGTCATGCAACTAGTCCTTGGTCCTTTCTGAATTGAAGAAGAATTCCGACCCAGCGGCTAGCTCCCCATTTAGCGTTCTTGTTTGTAATAAATTGTAATTTGAAGCTGGTCCAAATGTCCAAGTTACCAACGCTTGATTGGACCGCTGAATAGCCAATGAAGCCTAAGTTTGTACAGCTGTATCAACCGAGTTATTGTTTGGACTTACTTGTACGCTTGTGTTGTGTACTTCGTTATTATAAGTTACTGAAGTTGCGGCGATTTCACTAATGAACTGACGCTGGCGATTTTGATTTCTGGCTTAATGAATCTGAAGGCACTAAGAACAACTATCGAATAAGATTGTGCTTACGCTGTTGGGTTTCGTTCTATGATCACATTATGTACTACTAATAATAGAGAAGTTTAGAGTTTAGATGTTATGAGTTTCAATGATAAAAAAATTAAGATGATGCGAGTTTAAATGATAAAAAATAAAGAATTAGTATCTGGTTCTCAGGTCTTAAGTTCTTAACCACTACCACGTGGCAGATTTTAAAAAGTTTTTCATATTCCAGATTACATGATTCGATTTTGTTTCAGAGAGCTGCAAGCTGGCATAAGATGCATAGACAACTACACAGAAGTTTGCATGGAGAAGAATGAACAGGAAATGTTCAGGAAAATCTACGCAGGCATCAGAGATGTGGTGCAGGATCTGTGTACACGTGGTAATTACCAGGACGAGTACTTAAGGCATGCAGTATGCGTGAAGAATGTAAGGCCGGAGTACGAGGTCTGTAGCAGAAAGTATGAAGTGACTTTAACGGCGCTGAGCGGCCATCAGAAGAAGGATCAGTACAACACTGATGTCGCTACTAGTCATGAAGATCATTTGAGGACGGTTTGTTGGTAAGCAAATTTATTATTTTGTTTTTATTTTCCCCGTTGATACATTCAGCAATTAATATTTGATTTAGCCGTGGGAGAGCCATGCTTTGGCACGAATGGGCCGGTTCGACCGGAGAAATACCACGGGCTCACTGTGTTTCGCTCAGTGAGTGAGTTTACGCTGTGTTTCGCTCAGTGAGTGAGTTTACCGGAGGCCCAATCCCCTATTCCCTTCCCTACCCTCCCCTTCTCCCCTCTTAAAAGGCCGGCAACGCACCTGCAGCTCTTCTGATATTGCGAGTGTCCATGGGCGACGGAATTTGCTTTCCATCAGGTGACCCGTTTGCTCGTTAGTCGTTTGCCCCCTTATTTTATATAAAAAAATTAACAGGTTCTATTTAAGCACCATCTAAAATTGGTGCCCAACGTGGGGCTAAAAAACAATACAGGACAGTCGAAATTTTGCAACAGTATTTAAATATGTTTTCTTAATTAAGGCATCTGGAAAACATAATTGATATCATTAACTACGATATAAGCTTTGCTTCCAGTAGCCTGGTTTATATACTAACGAGATCAAATAAAGATTTCTTTTCAAATACTTGACTCGTCCAATAAGATGCCATAATAAGCATCTTGGCGCTATAATTCATTTGAATACCGACTCTTATATTCCTTGTGAATTTAAAATTTAATATAAACTCGGACTCAACAGATCAGAGAGTTCAAAGGAGTTGGCCGTAAAGTTTTCCAACAAAGTATTTACGACGAAGTACTAACTCACTGAATGCACTGAAATGAGCATGATATGTAAAATAGTGCTTTACTCATGCCTGAGCGTAAAGTTACCGTTTGTTTTCTATTAAATGAAGTTATATGCTGGAAACTGCTTGCATTTTGACGATATGAATATGAAAGACTGAAAAATAATTATCTACCCTCTTATGCAAACGAGTAGTCATGACTCACGTGACATATAGTCATGTGATACGAGATTTATACTCGCGTCTCGTGGCTCGGCTCGCGGCGCGTCTCGCAGCTCGCGTCGAAGCGCGAGTGTAAACACAAAGCTCGCGTCCCCCTCGAGCTCCTTTGGAAATCGCTCCCGACGCGAGCCTACACTCAGGGCTCGCGGCGCGTCTCGCGGCTCGTCTCGTGGCTCGCGCGCGAGTGTAAATCGAGTATAGACAAGTTGGTAGCAAGTCCCTATGTTACTATTGCAATAAGACGTATTATCGTGTTGAGTACAGTTGTATAAAATCAATCAATGTTATAAAAAAATTGCTAGAAATGGAGAAACTAAGATGTAAAACAGTTAAGAGGGTAATTATACCAATTTAAGGATGTATATAACATTTATAAATTCAAAGATTCTGACCTAAATTCGAAATATATAGTAGAATAAAACATCCTGCATCGATTGATACCAAAAAATTAATACCTTACCGACAAGTTACGTGAAATAATTCATTTTAAAATTTCCATTTATCACACGTAATGTTTGCCGGAAGTGTTAAAATTTTTGAGAATTCGTCAGAATTGGGAACTTTGTATCAAAGATAAACAGCTAAAAAACTGCTTATTAATTTCTTTGTACGATTTGCGATTTTTTAAGCCCAAAAAAAAGTGGGTTCACCGGTAATTCTGAGGAAATATTTCAAATTGAAATTTATCAAAATTATCCTTCGAATGGTGCGACAAGACTTTATATGAACTTGGGCGGCGGCGCTGCTGCGTAGCTAGCACGGGATTTCCCAGTCGATTCTTCGGAAGAAAGTAATGGCAGTTTCTTTCCCATGTCTACATATCTTATTCCCGAGCATGGCACCACCCATCGACTTGAGTTTCAGTGGACAAAGACAAGAAACTCTTTCCATAGCAACCATTAAAGCAACGGCAATTATTTTTTTTTGACATTTAGTTTCTTGGTTCTTTTTTTTAATTATGGCACCTCGGCTATAAAACCATAGCCAGTGTCAAGTAAATGGCGGCAAATTAAAAAAATCGGCGTGTAGCAACCTTGTCTATAGCCGGAATTATAGTTTTGATGTACGAAATACGAATAATAAAAACTAAAGAACTTTATTATTCGTAGTTTGTAGATCAAAACTATAATTCCGGCTATAGACAGGGTTGCTATTCATCGATTTTTTGAATTTGCCGCCATTAACTCGACACTGGCCATGGTTTTATAGCCAAGTGCCATAATAAAAATAAAAACAGAATCAAGATACTAAATGTCAAAAGCGGATCGTCATGCTTGACATATAGATTTTCAAAAGCGAAAGATATCGAGATACGAAAGAAACTTTTACTCCAATGTTTTTCCGGTAAAACTGTCAAAATTTAGTTTCTTTCGTTTGTCTACGTGCTTGTGCTAGCTATGCTGGTAAAGAAGAACTGTCAAATATGTCGTTTTTGTATGTGCCAGCGTTAGTTCCTTTTTTTGCCACCTGCATTTAAAGCTTTGCCGAGCTTTCTTGGCCGCCATTTGCGGTAGTCAAATTACAACAAAACATTTTTCAATAATAATTAAATATCGAATAGTTCTTTAAAAATCTATTATAAAAAACATTATAATTAATAATTAGTGTCTGGGTGTCCAATTTTTTACATATTTAGTACTTTCATAATTTAATTGGATGTAGTAGGTACGGAATTTGACCTTATATCCTTAAATTAAAGGAAATAATCATTAAACATTTGTATGTTTTGCATTATAAAAGTAATTAATAGGAAGCCCTAAAGCCGTATCATACTCAATATTGAAATTGTGAACTTCATTGGTCTCATTAAATTACAATTTATTGGCCTCAATAAGTTGATTGAAGGATCAATGCCGAAATTAAATTCAAAAGATATTTTTGTTAGAACGAGTGCGGAATCAAATCAAAATCTTATAATGGAGAAACCATTTCGTACCTGGAGTAGACCGTACGTTACGGCATCTACCTACATTTTACGCAACCATACTAATATTATAAATGTGTAAAATTGAAAAGTGTGTCTGTCTGTTACCTCTTCACGCTCAAAACGCTGAACTGAAATTTGCTGAAATTTAGTATTGAAGTAATTTGCGTCACGGGAAAGGACATTGGATACTTTTTAGCCCGGAAAAATGTACGGTTCCCGCGTTATAAACGTATTTTGGCGCAACGCAGGTGCGGGCGTCAACTAGTTTAGAAAAAATATCTCTGAAGAAGTCGACAATCATATTTTCTACAATATGATAGGGTAGATATTTTATTATACTTTTAGGGTTCCGTACCCAAAGGGTTAAAACGGGACCCTATTACTAAGACTTCGTTGTCTGTCCGTCTGTCTGTCTCCAGGCTGTATCTCAAGAGCCGCTATAGCTAGACTTCCAAAATTTTCACAGATTGTGTATATCTGTTGCCGCTATAACAACAAATACTGAAAACAAAATAAAATTAATATTTAAGGGGGGCTCCCATACAAAAAACACAATTTTTGCCTATTTTTGCTCTGTATCAGTACGGAACCCTTCGTGCGCGAGTCCGAATCGCATTTGACCGATTTTATTAAGACCTGTTTTTGTTAAAGCAGCAACCCTACGAGCGGAAGATACCATAAAATATTCCACGAAATATCCACTTATTTCGGCGTGATCAAACGTTGTATCACAGGATTTCAACGTCACTGGCTCTCATACAGCGAAAAGATAAAAAAAAAACAATGCTATTTTTCTGCTCAATCGATATGAACAGTCTGGAAATAAGATCAGAAATCATTTGCTCGCAGTAAAATTGTTCGTTCAGTTGCTCATTACGCGACAAATAGATACGGTTTCTTTTGTTGCGGAATTTATTCGCAGCTTCGAGGACTCGTCGATATTTTCTTTTGAGTAATTTTTATCGACTAAAAGATGATTTTCTTATTACATTGCTATTAATTGCATTGTCTTGGTGGAAATAATGCAATATATTATCTATCTATCTATATATATAAAACTCAAAGGTGACTGACATGGTGATCTATCAACGCACAGCCCAAACCACTGCACGGATCGGGCTGAAATTTGGCATGCAGGTAGATGATATGACGTAGGCATCCGCTAAGAAAGGATTTTGATCAATTCTACATCCAAGGGGTTAAAATAGGGGATGAAAGTTTGTAAATAATAATACATTTTAACGCGAGCGAAGCCGCGGGCAAAAGCTCGTTTTTATATAATTTATTAGATGACGCGCGCAACTCCGTTACGCTAAATTCGTTTATCGCGCGGGAACCGTACATTTTTCCGGTCTAAAATCTATCCCATATCCTTTCCCGGGACTCAAAAGTTCTCCATACCTTTTATGAAATGGTAAATATTTTAACTCTTGATGACTTTTATAAGTATGACGTATGACGCACTTGCATCATAACAAAATAAAACCACTTAAAAACATGATTCTTATCCCACACATTCGGAATATCCTTTTTCCTTATTCGACAATGTAAGCAAGCGTGGGTTGTAAATTAATTCAGATAATTAAGTTTTTTTTTTAAACAAAAACAGTTTGTATCGTCTGATAAAGGATTAATTTCGTATTAGTTATGTTCTTTCAATTCATTTTTTTGTGGCAAAGGCCTCCGGCTGATCCGCGATTTGTGTCCAATCTATTACTGATATGGCCATGCGTAAATATATTATGTAACAATATACAGACCATAAAATCTCGGCAGAGTCCTTAACATTGACTCTCCCTCAATGTGATGACAAGTTTTTCAGGAAGTAATTACAATTGGTATCTAGTAGATCCAGAGGTAACCCCCAAATCCCAACGAAACAACAAAACACGCGGCAGCGTGTCAAGTCAGTGTGAGATCTTAAAGTAGATAAGATTTAACTTGGCCAGTTTTAATCAGAATTAAAATGTTTAATTACTTTATGAAATGACTGATGTACTTAATGATAATTGGCCAAGTTAAATCTAATCTACTTTAAGATCTCACATTATTTAAATAACAGCAACATTGTTATGGATATTCAATAATGCAAAGTATGAACAAATAATAAAGTCTATTCAATTTATTATTTGTTCATACTGTTATTTAGTTCCTAATACATATTTCGATTTTCCATAGAACTTGGCACTTCATTAGCTTTGTCCACACTGTGCCTTTTTTGTTCATCAAGGGCATGCGTTATATCACTTATAGCGCAGTCAACGTCGCACGTGAGGCATGCCCGCGACGCTATGACACTTTTCTTTCAAACGCGGATGGATTTTGACCCATTCAGTTATTGAATATGCCAAACGAAAGTTGAATAAAAAGATGATGACGAAAATTGAAGATGAAATTGCATAGTGTGGACATAGCTATTTAAATCTCCATTCTTTTTACGGCGAAGTCCTTAGACAAGCACAATGTTTGTATTGAACTTGGCTCTCCTTTTTTACATTTATATTTTTGGTGGGTTGGGAGAACTCCTATTACGAGTAAACGCATCAATTTGCATGATTTTTTTATTCATTCGGGTGGCGCCCGCGATGGTTTAGAATTAGATTCACAAATCAACCAGCTGGCATCGGATTGCCATCTAAAAGCGCGCAGCAGGACGTCTGTCGGGTTTGCTACCAACACAGTATAGACTATTATTATTACTTAGTACCTACTATCACGTTGTCTGTCTGTCCGCAGTTCATTCCAAGAGTTCCTGACGTGTTCGGAGCGGACGGTGCAGCGGTCGTGTGGGGACGAGGCGGCTCTCTTCACCAGCGAATTCCTCCGCCGTATGGCTTCCAATATCATTAAGGTTCGTTTATTTATAAGTGTTTAATGCCTCCGTGGTCCAGTGGCTTAGAGCGCGGCCCTTGACTCGGGGGTCGTGGATTCGATTCCCGCGTTGGGAACCCACTATTTTCAAGTTTTGTTAGGACAATGCAGGCTGATCACCTGATTGTCTGACAAGTAAAAGGATCCATGATGGGTATGTAAAAAGTCGGTTCTGCGCCTGATCTCTCGCCAGTTACTGCGCACACACTTGGGCACTAAAAAATGCTCCTGCATAACTGGCTTGGTTTCAATGAAACCGGCCACCGTAACTGAAACCGGTGTGGGAGTTATTATTATTTAAGTGTCACGTGAAATGTTGATATAATATCATCCATTAAATGGACTTCCACGTAATTCTATAATGGAGGCTTGGAGCTTTGTTGTCTGATTCTCTTTTCTATTGCTTGAAATTGAAGCATTAAATGAATAGTTGAATAGTTCTCTATTTGAGATTAGCTTTCAGGAGAAGCGTTTTTTTTCGGCAAGGTAGGAGGTATTTCTTCTAATGATGCATTCTACCGCTCACAATATATATTATATTAAATCGTGCTGTCAAAACCATGTAAAATTAATTTGAAAAATTAAAAAAAAAAAACCAAACTACCCAAAAAATGTACACTGTACAGTCATAATATTTTGTAATTGCAGACTTACGCATGTCTGGTAAAACGCTCTACAACGCAAAAAGCCTGACGCATAGATCATAATGATATTATATACCTTAGATATTATGTTGAGTCACATGCACATTTTAAACTATTGATAGCCAAAATTACTGGTATCTTATTATGAGGAAAAAACAAATGACTCAAAAATGCGCAACATTGTAGAGATAAACCCAACTAGATGTTTCATTTAAATAAATAAAACCGATCTTGAAAGATAAGGCCGAGTTCTCGGGATATGTGTGTAAATATAATGTCTCTTATACGTGGGAGAGCCATGCTTCGGCACGAATGGGCCGGCTCGACCGGATAAATACCACGTTCTCACAGAAAACCGGCGTGAAACAGCGCTTGCGCTGTGTTTCGCCGAGTGAGTGAGTTTACCGGAGGCCCAATCCCCTAACCCCTACCCTATTCCCTTCCCTACCCTCAACTATTCCCTTCCCTACCCTCAACTATTACCCTATTTCCTCTTAAAAGGTCGGCAACGCACTTGCAGCTCTTCTGATGCTGCGAGTGTCCATGGGCGACGGAAGTTGCTTTCCATCAGGTGACCCGTTTGCTCGTTTGCCCCCTTATTTCATAAAAAAAAAAAAAAAAAGGTGTAATATTTTCAGTTCAAAAATATCCGTCCAAAATTCCCTTTTCATACTACATTCAACATTTCAACGTGATTTCAATACTCAATTACATTTTCCAATAAATAAATATTTGACGTGATTTACGAAACGAAAATCATTTATTTGTTCAAATAAAAAAAATCTTAAAATAAATGTTTGTTGTTTGCGTAGGATCGAAATATTTTATTTATTTTAATAAACAAGTTTTTCTGATTGTTTATTTAGTAAAGGCTGTGTCAGTACTTTATATCTGTGGCTGTGTTAAGAATTTCATGGTTAAAATCTTTACATTTTTTAGTGTAAGATCGCTAAATATGTTGACTGAATTGCCTGATGGTAAGCGACTTTTCTAGAGATAATGTCTACTACGCGAGAAGTTCGTTATCAAGTACAGGTTCAATGCATTGCAATTTGCTAGTCGAGTGTTTCTCGATGGTAATAATTCAAAATTAAACTTTGAATTGTTACCATCAAGAAACCTGAATAGAAAAAAAAAACAAAATTTACATTTCATTGCAAAAACGGCGTGGCGCATTGCACTGCTGCAGCCTGAATGCAGCGTCGCGTCTCGTCTCTGTGTACCTGAGCCTTAACGGGTCCCTAGACGAGCAATTTTATTGCGCAATATCACGTTTTGCATAAAATTATTGACCGTCTAGGGTTGATGTTGAACGTCGCGCGCCTTCAATCTAATTGTCAAATAAACTGTTCAATAAAATTGAAGCGTGATATTGACAATACAATTTATCGTCTAGAGGCCGGCTAAGGTAGCTTTGTTTTGATGTCAAAAATGTTAATTGCGTCCGATATACCTAGATGGTCATGATAAGCTCGAAAGCTAATCGAAATGTGCGGTAAAGCGAATGTACCGTTAGATCCCTGACTCGCGCCGATGGATTTGTCAAAGACCAATAATTACATTTTACTTCATAAGTACAATATAGTCCTACATATCTGTTTTGGCTAAAAATATTTGTTGAAACCTTTTTTACGTTTTCTTCTTTGCTTTCATAAGACTCCTTTGAGTAATTCTATAGTTTGTATTAAGTCATTGCTAATACTTTTTTGGCAGGCGCTTTTTAAACATACGACTTTAAAATACTTAGGGCCTGTTTCACCACTTTCTGATAAAGTGCCGAATAGGCTATTCACAACTTTTTTGATAGATTCTCCATACTTGATCTGTCAAGTTGACCTAGAGCTAAGCTAAGTGACCTAGAGCTCTTTATTCTGGCTTTTCGACCCAGACACCTCAGACCAGCTGTTGTTATTTTTTTTCGGCAGGCAGAAGAACTCTATGGATAAAACTTAAGTCAGTATTAAGTTAAGTTTGCAACGTAATTCTACTAAGACAACAAGACTGGAACTCTTCCTTTTCTCTAGTTGCTGGTATAGCCCTAAACTTAGGTAGATAGAACATCGCCGATTGTTTGGTCGGCCGACTGGGCAGAAATCCGAATCGTGTAAAATTTTCCACTCAAAAATCCATCGCTGTGAATGAGATCGTGCAAGAACAATCGACCGACTGTTGTCTAGTGTCTAGTCTGGGCACTCACCACCGACCCAACTGTTTAGTCTATTTCCGTTGTCTGGTACCCGTAACACAAGTCCTTCAGGTACCTAGCACGGGGCCCGACTGACGTGGTGTGAAGCGTCCATAGATATTCTAAGATATATAGTTGGCTTAGTGTGCGCGCTAACAGACTAACAGCCCAACCCGACCAATTGACTATATCGGCCGATAGAAAGTCTGCGGGGGCTCAATGTTAGTAGAGATAATATGTCGGCTAGATTTGATATAGCGCAACCGAATTACGCAGGCCGCCTATCTATGAGTCAACTTCTCACAGTACAACCTCACTCTATTCTTAGAAATAAGTAACTCATATTCTTAGAAATAATAATGGCCCCGTGCTAAGTACCTAAAGGACTTGTGTTACAAGTACCAGACAACGGAAATATATTTAATACTTTTATACTATACATATATTTAAGATTTTTATTATATTATACACATATTTAATACACATCCAGACCCGGGAACATTGAAAACTTTTTTGTTCCGTCGGCGGGATTCGAACTCGCGACCCCCGGCTTGAGCTACCAACGCGCTCACCACTGAGCCACAGAGGTCGTCAAAATAAGTTAATAATATTAAAATGTAACGATTGTTCTCTCTTTTCAGAGTTTCTGCCTGGACTACCGCGGGCTAGAGTGCGGCGTCTCGGGAGCGGCGTCAACCCCCACCCTGCCTCTTGCCACGTTAGTTATTTTTGTGTACACAGTACTGGCGCCAGCGTAAATCCTTAATGATACCGAATATAGTAGTACAATGAAAACTCACTGGAATGTACATAATTTATGTCCTAAGTCCCGTTAATGTAGCTAACTGAGCTAGAGATTGTGATTAGAATATACGTAAATTATTTCACACTTAAATGCTAGTAGCGAGGTAATCCGTAATCGTCGTTTTCCAGGGAAAGTCATTTTACAGGGTGCAATTAAACCTTCCTGCCAAAAAATTTCCAGGGCTTAGGTATCACTAGGAGAGTCCATTTAACCAAAAAAATTGGGTGTAAATTTTTTTCAATGACATAATATGTCATCCTATTTAAAATCGTTGCAGAACGGTCACTCGGCTAGTAGCGAGATAATCGTCATTTTCCAGGGAAAGACGATTATACAGGGTGCAATTAAACCTTCCTGCCAAAATTTTTCCAGGGCTTAGGTATCACTAGGAGAGTCCATTTAACCAAAAAAATTGGGTGTTATTTTTTTTTCAATGACATATGTTATCCTATTTAAAATCGTTGCAGAACGGTCACTCGCGATGCGGGGGAATAAGAGGGGGTAACGCGGGGGGAGGCGCGCGCGCGGGGTCACATCACGCGCGGGCGACGCGTCGTGTCCATTAATTGTAGTGTTTTTTAGGATAACTTTCTGAAGCTATTTCTCAACATTTTAGTACTGAGTGATTATGAAAGAAAAAAAAAAGAGTATTTTTATTTTTAACAAGGATTATTTTATCAAAATTTGGCAGGAAGGTTTAATTGCACTCTGTAGATATTGAGATCGTTGTCGCACAAACCTACAAGGAACTCTTGGCACGTTGTCGAAATCAGTAGGCCTACTACGAAACCGTTTTGAGACTCAAACAATCGGATGAGAATGCTGCATCCTGCTCTAACAACGTCATTTCACGTTTGTTAAAGCAGGACGCGGCATTCTCGTACGATTGTATGAGTCTAAAAACGGTTTCGTGGTGCAACATCAGAATCACGCCGCCATCTTGTGAGGTAAAGGTGGCCCTCCGATCCTCGCAGCGCGACGTCTTTGCGGCGTTACATGCCGCGTAGACGGGAAAGCCACCTTAAGAAATGGCTGTTTTACACTTATGCTATCACTGTAGCAAATGTCTTATATTATTATGTCTTAGAAAACCATATAAGACCTTTGCAGTACAGCTGTGGAAGGATCATAAGACCTTGGCAGTACAGCTCTGCAAGGATTCTATGGCACGTTGCCAAAATCAGAATCACGTCGCCATCTTGTTTAAGAAATGAATTTTTTGCACGTTTCCTGTCAAAGTCAGTCAGTCACCTGCAAAATGCCATGCCCTTTTGCATGCTAGTAGAAAGATTGGAAGGCAATATATTTGTAAGGCATGTTTGGTAAAATTGAGATTAATATTATCTGGTTATTAATAAATGATTATATTGTTAAACATAGTCTATAAAGCTGTACAGAGTACACGGCACAGAAGTGAAACTTCTTTTATCACAAACAATATTCACAAGTGAACATTGAACCTCCATTTTAGAAGTCGGTTTAAAAATAAAAACGCGAGCCGCGTTACCATGAAATTTTAATCGTAGGTACCTACTACATCTAAAGAAGTTTCACTTCGAAATTAGTGTAGGTTGTTACTCGGTCTTTGGGTCAGTTAACGCCAGATCAAGAAATTGTCGGTATTTCGCATAACGCATTGTCACGTCTCGTTTGGGTGTGTACTAACCCTTAGACCTTGGTCGGCAAGAGTTAAATGAAATTATTGGCATTTCAAATGGATTTAGTCTAGTCTTCCTGAAACTATGAAAAAGTTTTGAGTTTATTTTTGTAATGAACATTAATAAGTAGTTTACCGTACGAACATTTCAATATTTTAGTTCCCCTGCTAATAAAAAGATCTACACTGCGTATACGTTTAATAATGTTATGTCCTTGTCCGTTACGCTACTAAAGTAATTGCATAATGGATAGAGCTGTACCGTAATTTTTTTTCTATTTTCTAATGTTGTTGACTAGGTATGCATTGTGTAGCTGATGCATTGTTTGCATATTTTTATTAGCCTGTATCATAAAGATAATATACTAGCGGAATAGAGAAACAAAGGCCTGAGCAAGCGAGATGTCACTATCAGTAACACTGCGTGGTAAAAAGCGACGTGTGATACATGACAACAGCACTCTTTTTTTGACGTGCAGTCGGCACGTGCCACACGTAGACAATTTAATCTCATAGAATTCATATTCAATCATGCTTGTGTAAGTGTATACGTACACATATTTTTACTCACAGATGTAAACCAATTTCGGTTTCGTTTGACAGCTCGAGATTGTTGCTCTATTCCGCTAGGTATATTATTAACTTTATGGTCTGTATACTGGTGACATAATATTATGTAGATCTTTTTTATTGTTAAAAAGGGTTAAGTTAGTGAAAAATTGTAACTATTGCTTAATTTTTAATAAGTTTCCTTACATACAGTAATATACGTGTTGTACATGCTTCGAGCGTAGTAAAAGGAGGGGAAGTAAGTTATCTTCATACAAAGGCACCACGCGCGGCTTGTATGTGTGCGCCGTAGTATCAATGCGTCGCCACGTACGGCACACAACAAAATCTCGGCGGTACCAGTAGAGTAGACAGAATGATAGAGTATGTCGACTTAGAACTGATGTTGAAATTTTTAAATTTGACATATTATGACGAAAATCGTCGCTAGGGTTGTTAACTTGTTACCTACGAATTTAAAAATATGACATATTCGATGGACTTGTTCCTCTTTGGTCGTATTGTTGTTTGTGTTTTGGCACATGCGATTAAAATTGTCTGAATCCAATTTTGAAATCTTTATTTTAAATATTTAAAAATAAATTATATCAGCCAGCGCGAGGCACATTCCGTTCATAATCCTAGTTAAACCCGACGAATTTGACAGATATTGAAACCTGTCCGCTTCTTTGCAGTCGAACTACTGGTAGTTATGTCTATTGTGGTACCAGCCTTTAAAACACGCCGAGATTTTGTTGTGTGCCGTACGTGGCGACGCATTGATACTATGGCGCACACATACAAGCCGCGCGCGGTGCCTTTGTATGAAGATAACTTACTTCCCCTCCTTTTACTATGCTTCGAGTGTTGCAATTTAGTCCTTAAGGACTTGTGAAAAGACCTATTAGCTGTAAAAAGTTGAATATTCTTTTAAATTATGCGTAGCTCATATATTCTGTGATAGATTGTATGTTATGTATTAAGGAATGTATAGATTACCTATGTTTTTAATTGATAAGATACTATTGTTCGTCTCTGAGTGCAGCAGTAAGTGGAAAACTGTAACTCAGAAATATATTAGATACTTATACAGTGTGTAACAAAAATAAGTGATAATACTTTAGGGTGTGTACCTGTTCCTTGTAGAGAGTTCACTGTTAAAGTAGCAGCTCTGAAAGACGAAAATTTTTTTTCACTTTTGTATGGGCAATGGCCCGAGCGTCACGAGTTTCCCCATACAAAAGTGAAAAAAATTTTTGGCCTTTCAGCGCTGCTACTTTCACAGTGAACTCTCTACAAGGAACACGTACACACCCTAAAGTATTATCACTTATTTTTGTTACATCCTGTATACTTACTAAGTATTAATAAAACAAATTATTGTTTGGTTCTAGGGTCATCGACTAAAGACAGCTGATTTCAAATTGTTTCAATTGTTGCTATTAAAAGACGTATTCGAATAAGTTGCTAATAAGAGTTGGATTATTGACTTAAAAAAATATATATTTAGTCTCTACCTAAAAGAACATATCGAAATGCTTATGTGGAGTCTTAAAATTATTATCATTTATATGTAATAAAATATATCGTATCAAATTATTATTATTAATACTGTTAATCTTAACAAGTCATAAAAGTTATTACTTTAATTATTATAACGCAAGTTTTAGTGTACTGTGACGTGTGTAAATGTTTGCTTTATTGATAAATATACCAATATACCTTTAATTATTATTTGTCTTAAGACATTGTTCTTGTTCTTAAGGGGGCGATTAACCCTAAAGTGTCGATTTTATAATTCATTTTTATACTTGAAAATTGTTTCATTTTCTAAAATTAGATACTACATTATATTTCCGAGAATTCGATCTGAGCAAAAACACGATATCTTAAAATTTTCTCGATAGAAAAAAATCACAAAGATGCATCTAATTTTCACGAATTTTTCATTTATTGCCGTAACCGTGCATTGAACTAAGTTAATATTTTAACACATTGTATAAAATTCTTTCATTGAAAGATCGACCTAGCGGATTTAAAAAATGTTGTATATTTATCGAGTTATTGAGAAAAAACTAATTTGGCGATGAATCCGCGTCGTTCTTTTTCACCTGGCATATGAAATACGGGCGTGAGTGTGAAGAGAGAAGGACAATGTTTGATTTTTGGGGTTCGTCGCCCTCTTAACTACTTGATATAGATAAAAAAAAAAGATTAAAAAATTCTAAATTTAATAAATGTGAAGTGAGAAAATGTGTTGTAAAGTTTCTGAATGAATGTTATGTACCAAATGAATAGTTTTAGAATTATTAAAATCTTCAATAGGTAATGATTGTTATTAAATAATAATTTGTACTTTATTTTGTATATAATAAGTAATCATTGTATATAATCCTAGACATTTCATAGAAATGTTGTAGAATATGTACTCAATGTTAAATCATTTAAAACAAAATTGTAATACAATTAATAAAGATTAATTTTTTGTTCATATTTGCTTTTTATCTTACAAGGTCCTCTACCATAATAGTTTAACTAGCATCAAAATAAAAGGGTTATTGGTTTTTTTCATAATGTTTTTAAACGTATACCAACAATAAACAATGGTACACTCAACTACGTATTCACAGATTTTTTAAAAAATCGGCCAAGTGCGAGTTGAACTCGCGCACGAAGGGTTCCGTACCGTGTTCTTTGTTTCTATACAAAGAATACAATATACACATGAGTAACATTATTAAGGATTTTGTGAAAATTTCAACTTTCTAGTGCCTACTTATTAACATTATTGATAATGAGCAAAAATAGCCAAAAAATCAAGTTTGTTGTATGGGACCCCCCTAAATATTAATTTTGATTTGTTTTTAGTATTTGTTGTTATAGCACTGGCAACAGAAATATACAATCTGTGAAAATTTCAGAAGTCTAGCTACAGCGGTTCTTGAGATACAATGGTTCATGAGATACAGCCTGGAGACAGACTTACAAAATCACATCGAAGTCTCAGTAATAGGGTCCCGGTTTTACCCTTTGGGTACGGAACCCTAAAAACAATTTTATTGATTACCAGCCAGTCATGACAGTCTGGGTAAAATCTACAGTGATAAATAACACTCGCTTTAAATAATAAAAAAAGTATTCAATAATTTGGACATTTCAAGTCGTACCTACATAAAAACACGACACAAAGACAAATAACGTGGAAAGTTTGATGTAATTCCAAGTATTTATACGTGGGAGAGCAATGCTTCGGCACGAATGGGCCGGCTCGACCGGAGAAATACCACGTTCTCACAGAAAACCGGCGTGAAACAGCGCTTACGCTGTGTTTCGCCGAGTGAGTGAGTTTACCGGAGGCCCAATCCCCTACCCTATTCCCTTCCCTTCCCTTCCCATCCCTACCCTCCCCTATTACCCTATCCCCTCTTAAAAGGCCGGCAACGCACCTGCAGCTCTTCTGATGCTGCGAGTGTCCATGGGCGACGGAAGTTGCTTTCCATCAGGTAACCCGTTTGCTCGTTTGCCCCCTTATTTCATAAAAAAAAATGTTTTATTTCCCACCGAAGAAAACCCAGGACTTCAGATACATAACTAGATCTAGATGAAGCTGTGAAATGTATTATGTAGGCAACTAGGCATATAATCCGTAATTAGTGTGTAGGCGTGTAGCGAGTAGGTGTAGGTGTAGATTATATTGTACAGTTGTGGTGTTTCATACTAGATGCGGTAATTCGTTCCGACTATTACTGCGATTCTTACTACAATAATTCTTTCTGGACCAGACTCTAAATAACCAAATACACTAAAATGAATTACCTTATACTCAAATCAATTGCTGGAGATAGTAATAGCGCATTTATTAACACCACAGGCTGTACAGTCTACAATGTACATAAATGCGCTACTTCTCTGCGCGAAAATTTGTATTGCGCGGGCACTGTTCAGTTTTTCGTGATAAAACAAAAAAAAAAAACAATCATAATAATGACCTCTCCCAGGGTCCAGTGATTCTTCATGCCGAGTTCATATTTACTGGTCTAGCCATTGAAGAATTAAGATGTAAGTAACAAACAGACACTTTTTTGCAAACACTTAGAATATTTTTGGCCAAATAAAATCTTAAAACTTGCATACGAGAAAAGATTGTTGATACTTAGGGCCTGTTTAACCACTTCCTGATAAGTGCCGAATAGGCTATCCACCACTTAACTTGGCAGATGAAGTATAGAGAATCTGATAGAAAAGCTGTGAATAGCCTATTCGGCACTTTATCAGAATGTGGTGAAACAGGCCCTTAATATTGTACAATCTTTTCAATGTGTTAGCCAAATTTGACAAAAAACGGATTCATCATATTTATATTAGTGATTAGAATAATTCGTACCTATTTCGCAATTATTGTGAAGAGCCATTACAGACTTCCCCACACTCAACATGATCAGATAAGTGGCGTGTAACTGCCAAAATATTCATATTTGGGTGATAAATGGATGTAAATTGTAAACGTTTAAGAGAAATTACAATTTTTATATGTCATTAATATAAAAAGGTATTTTTGGCAAATTATTTTGGTAATATCGCGTCTAGACTAGAAGTCTCGTTCTAGGTATACAAAGTCGGCTCGAGAGTTTGATAAAAAAGCCTCTAAAATAGACGAGATGCCAGCTTCTCAATAATATGTAGTATATTTTAAAATAAAACTCATTTGTTGTTTTCAGAATGCCTCCGTGGTCCAGTAGTTTAGACTGTAGAGTGTAGACTTGGAGGTCATGAGTTCGATACCCGCGTTGAAAAGGAAGACGCAGGCTAATCACTAATCACCCGATTGTCTGACAAGTAAGATGATCATCTCTCGCTGTCGGTCAGCCGTCCCACTGGGTTATGAGAAAGAGAGAGTGTTCTTGTGTGCTGCGCACACACTTGGGCTCTATAAAAATACTCCTGTGGAACTGGTTTGGTTGCAATGAATGACCACCGGCAGGAAAACTCTGCCCTTTTCCCAGCAACAAAACTTGCTTAACACAAATTGAGTTTAATGTAAAGCTTGCTTGAAGTATTGTTTTAACACTTCAGGTTAACCGAAATCACGCTAATGTCAGACACATTGACACTCAGAGACGACAAATAATTACGTAACTGTAATTAAATTAAGATTTTGACATAGGCTCCATACACTGTATGTCAAATTTCATTAAATTGAAGTTAAATTATGTTCAAATGTCTCTGAGTAATGATCTGATGGCATATTTTCAAAAAATACCCTTGATGATTGATCATTGGATAAATTTTTATATTTGCATGTTTCACACACAGAATAAGCCGCTGTAAGAAAAAAAAGGATCAAAATGTTTTATTCCAAATACCCCGGTATTGCTAGAGTCAATTTATTTTCTCACTTTTTGCCATCAGATTTTGGTAGACCTATAATATCATGTCACAGATCTGCATGGGGTTTTATAAACAAAATCATAGTTACAATGCTGAAATGTCCGAAAGTAATTCCACAAATTTTCAATTTTCCCACCGCCCGCCGAGCCACCGAGCTGAAGTGTTCTGATAAGGATTCCACGACTTAATAACTTTTTATCAATCCACACTAATTTTGTATGAAAAGTTAGTTAAAGCCGGTTCCGGTTCGATTAAATTAGTTGTGAAAAATTCTAAAAACGCACCATGCATACAAATATACTTCTTATTGCTCAGTTGAATATAAAAGAAGGGATATTTTTACAAAATAACTTTTGTTACTCTAGGAGAGTATCATATTCTGTCTAGTCTGATATTAACCTATTGTTTCTTTTTATCTTTTTATTTTTGTAGACTTATAGCCATGGGCGTACCCAGGTTCTAGACCAGGGGGGGGCAAATTACCCAGGTTCTGGGCCAGGGGGGGGCAAATTACGCAGATTCTGGGCCAGGGGGTGGCAAATCAGATTTTTTATAAGCTATGTGTTTATAAAGAATAAAAAAATAATAATTTTTAGTTGTATTGCAAACAAATGGCAAAAAATCGTTATTTTTATAGATGAAAGTACTAGATAATATACTTAGTACGAGGGCTGCTATTTATGTATCCGGAATTAAAAAAAGAAACAAACATATATCATTTAATATGGTTTTATTGCTTTTCAAAATATTCGCCGCGAT
Organism: Aricia agestis; assembly: GCF_905147365.1. Lineage (NCBI taxonomy): Eukaryota > Metazoa > Arthropoda > Insecta > Lepidoptera > Lycaenidae > Aricia > Aricia agestis. The sequence continues at coordinate 7,449,999 of NC_056417.1, forward strand.
GATCGACACACTTTTGCATACGCTGGAACCAATTTTCATAGTACTTTTTCCATTCTGATTGAGGTATCTCCAAAACGTGCATTTTGAACGCATCAACAGCCTCTTCGCGGCTCAAAAAACGTTGACCACGTAATTTGTTCTTCGCGTATGGAAATAAAAAGAAATCGTTAGGTGCCAAATCAGTGCTGTACGGCGGATGACCAGTCAATTCGATCTTTTGACCCTCCAAAAACTGAGTTGTTTCAGCTGAGGTGTGACAGCTAGCATTGTCGTGATGTAATATGATTCTGCGTTGTCGGTTGTCCTTTCTTATTTCTTCAAAGACTTCTGGTAAACAAATGGTCGTATACCATTCAGAATTAACCGTTTTACGATTCTCTAATGGCACTGTAGCCACATGTCCATTAATTCCAAAAAAATAGGCGACCATTTGCTTCAAAGTACTTTTTGCACGAGTAACTTTTGTTGGTTTCGGCTCATCTTGGAACACCCACACCGTTGACTGTTGTTTAGTTTTGGGGTCATATGCATAGATCCAAGATTCATCACCTGTGTAGATATTATAAACGGCTTTTGACGTACCACGGTTGTATTTTTTTATCATTTTTTTGCACCAATCGACACGAGCCCGTTTTTGATCGATTGTCAAGTTGTGCGGAATCCAACGCGAACATATTTTTTTTACAGCCAAATGTTCGTGTAATATCTTATGTATGCTCGTCATACTTATGCCTAAGGACGCCTCTATCTCGCGATATGTAACATGACGATCACGCATTATTAGTTCCCGCACAGCATCTATATTTTGTGGGACAACAGCTGTTTTTGGGCGACCTTCTTTATTTTCATCCGTGAGCATAGACCGCCCACGATTAAACTCACTGTACGTCCAGTGATAAACAGTGGTTTTTGATGGTGCTTCATCTCCAAAAGTTGCGGTGAGTTGAATAAAGCACTGTTGTTGATTTAGCCTACGCTGAAAATCGTAGTAAATCATTGCACGAAAATGTTCACGCGTTAAATCCATGGCAAATGAAGACACGCAATTTTCAAAATGACGCCACAATGGAAAAATAATTGACAGTCACATGAAACAAAATGTATTCTTCAACCAAAGAGTTCTATTTTCAAATGTTGTAATTACTTTTTAAATATTGTTCTTGTAAGCCTTGTAACTTGTAACATTGTAACTTGTGGCCAGTTCCGGATACATAAATAGCAGCCCTCGTAGGGACGTCAACATGATCCGGGGGGGGGGGGGGGGGGGGGGGGCAGCAGCCCCCCCCTCGGTACGCCCATGCTTATAGCTAGTACGCTATCAACTTTTCTATATTTGAACTCAGCCAAGTACTTGGCTAGTAAGACATCAGCTGCTTCTATTGAGCAGTTTAGTCATAATATATGACATTTAGTAACAACTTGGAAAATATTCCAAATAATAAAATTTTAACTACGGCTTCTATTGAACAGTGTTATAGTAGTAACGAGTTGGAATATGTTCCAACAAATTATTTAATTTAGATAATAAGACAATAGAGAATGCCTCTTGCACAAATAGTTTACTTGTACAAAATCCACCCAAAAGTAATACAAGGAAAATAAATAACAGTAATAAGTATGAATTTAACTTGGTGCATCAGAATTTACAAGGAATGGTAGGTAAAGAGCTTGAAATTGAGTTGTTTCTAAAAGAGTTTAATATTGATATTATTTGTATTTCAGAACACTGGTTTAGGGAACATGAACTCATTTTCAATCTCCATGATCACCAAGTAGCAAGTTCGTTCAGTAGAAAAAACGCCATCAGAGGTGGCTCTTTAATATTAATTAGAAATAATTTGAAATATAAGGAACGTAAAGATATTGTAAGTCTTTCTGCTGAACGGACAATAGAAGTGGCCTGCATAGAGTTAAGTCAGCTTATTATTATTAGCGTATACAGGCCTCCATCAGGGTTGTACGATTTGTTTGAACAAACTATGGAACAAATATTGACAATCGTTCATCATGCGTCAACCGTACTTTTTTGCGAAAAAAAAATCTATGTTCGTTTCTGTTTCTTTCCCGGAACTTAAAATATTTGATACTAGATGTCGCACGCAACTGTGTAGCGCCAAAATTTGTTTATTGCTTTGGAATCATACATTTTTAGGTATAAAAAGTATCCTGTCCTTTTCCGGAACCAAAGCATCTCCATACCAAATTTCAGCAAAATCGGTTCAGCGGTTTGGACGTGAAGAGGTAACAGACAGACACACTTTCACATTTGTAATATTAGTTTGGAAGTATGGATTATATTATAATATAACTAGCTGTCCCGGCAAACGTTTCTTTGCCATGTAAAGTATTTCGCCCGTATTATTTTATTGAAGTGACTAAATAAGTATGTCACCATGGCAACGTACATCGCTATCCCGTCGCACAAACAATGGTCGCCGTCAATCTTGAGTTGTAATAATTTACTATTATTTATTCAACAAATGTACTTATCAATATAAAAAGTATCCAGTAGCCGATTCTCAGACCCACTGATTAATAAAATCGTATGCATATAAAATTTGGTTAAAATCAGTAAAGCCGTTTCGGAGAAGTACGCTATCTAACATTGTGACAGGAGAATTTTATATATAAGATTATTACCCATTCACTTTTAATACATACTATACCTTTCGAATTATTCTGACATACCTACGTACGGAGTACCAACTTAATTACTTTATCAATACTTTCCAATATGTTCTAGACAAGAAACGCAATATCTATTTATTTCGCGCTGGACTGTCCGAGTGCAGACGTAAGGCAGCAAATAGCTGGCAGGTCTGTAAATAAAACGTTCATCAAATGACTTCAAAAGCCTTTCCGAGTTGGACGCAAAACTCCATTCACAAGTCGGCGTGGACTGTTACTGAAATATACTAATATATTTTTGGTTTAAATACTTTTATAATTATAATATTTGAAAGACAGTAACAATAAAACCGGCGTGAAACAGCGCTTGTGCTGTGTTTCGCCGAGTGAGTGAGTTTACCGGAGGCCCAATCCCCTAACCCCTACCCTATTCCCTTCCCCTACCCTCAACTATTCCCTTCCCTTCCCTTCCCTACCCTCCCCTATTACCCTATTCCCTCTTAAAAGGTCGGCAACGCACTTGCAGCTCTTCTGATGCTGCGAGTGTCCATGGGCGATGGAAGTTGCTTTCCATCAGGTGACCCGTTTGCTCGTTTGCCCCCTTATTTCATAAAAAAAAAAATTTCATATACCTAATGAGAGAGGGTAATTGAAAAACTGGCCGACTGAATTTTAATGTACCCTGCAGTGTTACAGTAATTACGAATGTCGCTGTCATTGTTACTGTCACGGTATTTACGAACAAGTCCAATCCAAGTCATTTAGGATGCAGAGCGTTCCAAACAAACATACATACTTGACTTGTGAAATAATAGCTGAATAAATTAGCTATTCGTATTGGATCCTTCTAGATTTAGCAATTCGAATAAATAATAGTTTGGCCGCACTTAATAGATAAAAAATAAAATAAAAAACAGTTTCTTTTTGTTTTTTTTTATTTCAACAAATTATTGCTTTGTCATATTAGGCTCTTAATACGTATGCGAATTGATTAGACTACTGGAGATATACATACAGCCCAAACTATTTAAAGCGGGTTCAAAAATCAAAATCAAAATCAAAAATATTTATTTCCAAATCGGTTAACGAAGTTAACTCTTTTAGAACGTCGTGTTTTGGCGCTACACAGTTGCGTGCGACATCTAGTATCAAATATTTTAAGTTCCGGGAAAGAAACAGAAACGAACATAGATTTTTTTTTCGCAAAAAAGTACGGTTGACGCATGATGAACGAAATGAAGTGCGACGGTGTTGCGAACAACATCTTGTATAAGTTATATTATAATAGTGTTAGGAGTCTATTACGAGAATCATTTAGCTAAACTTTCATATTGATAGCGTGGCCTCGTAGCTAGTGCTACGCCGTAGCTCATGCTACGTCGTAGCTAGTGCTACGTCGTAGCTTGTGCTACGTCGTAGCTCGTGCTACGAGAATTTAGTGTGATTTATGTAACACGTAAGCTGTTCAGCCTGTTTTCTTGCTATTGTAGTCACATACATACGTTAGTTAGGACTCCTTGATTGTGAACCTATGTTTATTAGCATACATGTAGAGCTTTTGGTATAAAAACATGGAATACAAATTGTTTGATATTTTATCATAAGTATTATATACAAATAATTTTAACCACTAAATAATATGGACTCTTATATAGATAAATAAAAAATGCCAAAAATCCTAACATATTTAATCCAATCCTCCGTAGGGCTATGAAAACTAAATTTACCTTTCGATATTTTTACAAAATATTAAATATTATTATTTTTATTGTTATTAATTTACCAATCAAACTCCAGGTTTTAAAACCTTTCGTATAATATCAACAATTCAATCTGGAACTAAACTCACTTCCTACGTCCGTTTCCGTTCTGTTAAATTCGAAACAAAATAGAAAAGTCGCGAGTTATAACTACCCCCTGGGGATGCGAAGTTCTGGGGTAGTTTGTGTTTAAAAGTTTATAGTAATTATTATTATTATCAAGAGTTGAGAACTTCAAAGTGATTAGTGACCTAATAAAACTGGGTACAATTTTGTGATGGGACAAAAAATCTAATAGGTTCTTAAATTATTATTAAGAGTTATTATTATTCGTTTCCTTTTTCAAAAAAGGAGGTTATCAATTCGACCCGTATATATGTCATATTTCCAGAAGGGCTTCCTAAACTGTGCGTCGCGATGTCAATCATACATCCCGGGATTCCCGGGCAGTCTAAATCCCCGGTTTACGAAGCTATGCTCAGAAAAGCAAGCGCAGCCTTCACATAAGCCAGCCTTGCTGGCGTTAATATCTTTCATAAATATCTCTTTTAATTTTTATGCTTATGTTTTGATTTGGTCATTATTTCCTAATAAAAATATAAATATCCAAATAGTATTTATATGATAACCTATGTAGGCTGGTTCTAAAATTAGAAAGTATTTTTGGGGACTGGGTTGAGGGGCGTCGTAAAGGAAATGGCAAAGTTCCAAGGGCGTCACAGTACAAATAAGTTTGGGAAGCCCTGTGTTGGTCTATATCAGCGTCTGAACAAATGTGCCAATTTTCATAAATGTATGTATGTATGTTTTTATGTTTGTGTTTGCATATCTCTTTAACTACAATATCGATTTAAGTGATTATTGTTTTGTTGTATCAGGTATTGTTCAACTTAGGGAATAGTGCAAGTTTCAGCAAAATCGGTTCAGTAGTTTTTGAGATAGAGAATTTTAAATTCTTAATTACGTACAATTTTGAAATCCGTTTTATCTTTTTAAAATACTATTATTTTAAATTTAAAATTAAGCATTTATATGCTTTTGACTCAGAGACGAATAATAATTATAAGCCCCATTAACCCGTTGCTCGTGGGAAAACGAGACACAATAGATAATCTATTGTGTCTCCTTCGCCGGTAAGCGTATGGGGCTTGATGAATTAATTTTCTGTAAAATTCGTCATTAAATTAAAAGGGTATCAGGCATTCTGGTCTAAAAAAATAAAAATGCGCGGCCATAACTAAGAATAAGTAGATACTTATTCTGGATTATCTTGGAGATCCAAAAGCTAGGCCATATTAAGTACTTAAAACAATATGGACTTAACCCTGTAACTAATAATAATAATAATAAATTGCGGATTGATATAAACTGTATAGCTAGGTAACTGAGGTCAAGATTATTGATCAAAACGCACTCATAAAATTTCGATAACGAAGTTGAAAATAAAAAATGTATTAGTCGACGACCTCTGTGGCTCAGTTGGTGAGATGTTGGTAGCTCAAGCCGGGGGCACAATAGACATAACGACATAATTCTGTCTACTCTGCCGGGGGTCGCGAGTTCGAATCCCGCCGAGGGAACAAAAAGTTTTCAAAGTTCCTGGGTCATGGATGTGTATAATTATGTGTATCATATAATAAAAATCTTAAATATATGTATCTAGTATAAAAGTATTAAATATATTTCCGTTGTCTGGTACCCGTAACACAAGTCCTTCAGGTACTTAGCACGGGGCTAGACTGACGTGGTGTGAACCGTCAAGCGTCCATAGATATTATTATTTAAAAAATTCCAAACTCTTATCATTTTGAATTTCGATAGTGAAACCAACGAATCATGTTTGCTAAGGGCCAAGGTTTATAAACAAGATATACGTTTATGGCTGACGAAAAGATGATGATGATATTAGGCAATAGTATTTTTAACAAAAGCTGGAAAAAGACCCCTGCATTCCAAGATTAACAATTGAATTTCAGGCCATAACTGGTTTTTCCGATTTAGGTCATAAAGGGAGGCCTGTGAAGTGGGAGCACTAGATTAATCCCAGTTTAGCCCTTTTGGCCCTGTAATACACACCGGGCAGGTATAATCTGTGAATGATTATAAAGGGGGCTTAAAGGTATAAAGGGGTACAAAGCTGTATAGCAGGTAGGAATTATAATATTGATGTTGTTTCTCAATCGCTTAGTAAGTATAGCCTCTGTATTATCTCTGTATTAATAATAATAAGAATAAAAAGTCATAAGAATTAAAAGCACATAAATTATACGTAAGCTACTCGTATAATAGCTTACGCCTTACGTAATTTATGGGGCTGCTATTAACAAATTACTTTATATTATAAAAATAAAGTTTAAAAAACTAAAACCCGACTATTAAAACACGCTCTAAAAAGTATGAAACAAGAAAACAATTTATAGGGATATGGAAATGTTTAAAGGATAGCCGTGGTCGTATGTATGCCCCTTTATTATCTATAATGAAGCTGTTTTGCTATAGTAGGTGGCATTTTTTTTTTTTTTTTTTAAAGAAGGCAGGTCACTGTAGCCCTGACGTCACTGCGACCCCTGAGGATCTATTGTGACTCCTTCGCATTAGAGTATCATCCCCAACCCAATACTGCTCATAAATTGAACGATATGGTTGGGGTTGGTGCCACGAATTTCCTCTGTGCTCTACTCTGTAGTAGAGCAGGGCAGTCGAGGAGAAGGTGAATAGGTGTTTCATCCTCCTCCTCACAGACGAGGCATACGACCACGCATACGACTATGGCTATCCTTGAAACATTTCCATATCCCTATAAACTGTTTTCTTGTTTCATACTTTTTAGAGCGTGTTTTAGTAGTCGGGTTTTAGTTTTTTTTTTACTTTATTTTTATTTCAATTATTTTGGGGCTAAGAATCACACGATAAATTACAGAATATCAAGGCCCTTCTAATGGTACTGCAGTGGTCTTATTCTGATAAGTAGTAGAGAAGCTATGAACGAAAAGATGTGAATTATTATAATTCACATCTTTTCGTTTATATGCAATCAGCCCATGAATACAGGTAAAGTCACGAGCAAATGCTAGTAATATATATATATATATATATATATATTTAAAATGTAAAAGTAAAGCGCTTTCAAATGTTAAAAACCAACACGAATATTTATCTTAACTTTATTTTTTTACTCTGTATGTTTTGTCCGCTAGAGGGCGCCACATTAGATTTTGTGAAACCCCATATATCCATAACCAGCGGACAATTAAGACGCTTCTAATGATATGTCATTTGTCGAATTCTGATAAGTAGTTTAGAAGTTACGAGGGAACAGATGAACATACATACATACATACATACATACATACATACATACATACATACATACATACATACATACATACATACATACATACATACATACATACATACATACATAGCCTGTCAAAATCATAACTCTCCTTTTGCTTTGCCATAGTCGGGTAAAAAGAAACCAAGTTTATTGATTATAATATCTATTTGTTGTCGATGACTACATAATTTTATTTTATTATTTTATTTTATTGCATAAAATATCATTATTCTATTTTATTGCATAAAGTATGCATCTTATAATAATAATAATATTATATTTCATAATCTATGAAGTCGGCGAAAAAAACCATAAGAAATTCTGAATATCCAAAGGTATCCGAAAGTAGTTTAAACCATGGCTCCCAACCTTTTCTTGGTCAGGGACCAAGATTATGATTATGACCATTTTAAGATTTAAACACGACTATTTACAATTTTTACCACTTTGAAGTGAATAAAAACTCACAGGAAATTACATAAAAAGAAAACTGTGGTATTTTAGAATGGGATATCTGAGCTTTCATCATCTTCAAGAGGTCGGCTAGGATTAATGTTGTGACTCAAAGCTATCTTTATAAAAATTTGCGGACCATATTAACTAAGCTCCTACGGACCACTGATGGATCACGGAGAACCACTGAGAACCAGTGTTCTATAGGAATATTAACTGAATATTACAAGTATACAATATCGGTTGTTCAGTGAAAAGATGTCCGTAGATTATGGAATCCTAATGAGGCGATTGTTAAAGAAAATTTTTTCTCGACCTTTGAGTGGGGGAAGAAAAATTAAAAATGTTGAAGAATTATGCACATGCATTATCGAGGTTACCATTATCAGAAGACTATAAGAATATGACGTGCTAGTCCAGAGGTCACCAAATGGCGGACCGCGGTCCGCATCCGGACCGCCGACCAATTATGTGCGGACCGAGCATTATCGAAGATGAACTTGGTTAAAAATAAATTTCGGTCTCGACTTACTGATGAACATTTTCAAGGATTTAATGTCAGCTTGCATCCCAAACATTTCATTTCTTAAAATGGACCCCGAGTGAAGCTAATTGGTGACCCCTGTGCTAGTTCTGTATGTGAACTTATATTAATTGATGTCCTAACAAAAAAAAAAAATACAATTATTTATTAGCAAACGACGCCTGCAACTCCGTTGCGTGTCGCGTGAAGGGCAATCTTCAGAGAAATGCAGTTGCCTCGCCAGCAAGAGATGACTCCAAATTTCATCGCATAGTTCTATTTTAACGTAAATAGTAAGCATATCAAAATTCAAAATCATAATAGTATGTATTTAATACTAGATGACGCCCGCAACTCCGTTGTGCCAAAATTCGTTTATCGCGCGGGAACCGTATATTTTTCCGGTATAAAAAGTATCCTATGTCCTTTCCCAGGTCTCAAAGTATCTCCATGCCAAATTTTAGCAAAATCGGTTTAGCGGTTTGAGCGTAAAGAGGTAACAGACAGACAAACAGACAGACGGTCAGACAGACAGACGCATTTATAATATTATATTTATATATTTAAATATTTAACTTACTTATTTAATATTTATTTATATTTTATATATTTAATGATATTTAATTTAATATTAAATATTAGTACACTACCTAAGGTATTTCTATCTGGTAATAATTAAATCTATATAGCATTTTGCAATCAACATAAATGTAAAAGTGCAGAAACGAGCAAACCCATTAGCAATATCAACATCAAAATATTCATGTTCCTTTATCATTGAAATACCACAAAGACCAAAAACATGGAGATGTTGACATCGAAATTGGACGTACCGATTGAGTTAATGCGGCGTTGATGTACCATCAGAGAAATTGATTCATTTTTTTATTTTTATTTATCAATAAACTATAAAGAAAATACAATCACAAACTTAATCTAATACAGTGTAAATTATTAAACCATGTTTTTACGCACACTGCCATTCGTCTTTGACATTGGCATGAGAATGAGATGATGATCATTGATTTTTTATATTATTATATTTAAATTTATTGAATACACATACAATCTATTGTCATAGGACAACGTAATACAATAGATTGGAACTAAAATACATCATACATGTAGTAGGTATCTGCAACCAAACACGAATGCGACGTCCACAAGTAACGGACGTCATTGTAATGAAAACCCAATTTATGATTTATTGTTATTTCTATTTTCTTTGCTACTGTGTCGAGTTTTGTCACAATATAAATAAAAGCTTTTGCCCGCGGCTTTGCTCGTGTTAAGAAGTATTGTTATTAATAAGGTATTAAAGTAATTTACTCAGTCATAGAATATCTATCCCGCACGTGCACCTTGGTGACACCCACTTCGCACATGCAGCAGAAATCGTAATATTTTAATTTCGCCACAACTTCAAAACCAAACGTCCAATTTTATACATTCAAAGACCAAATATTATCTACATAAGCCTAGGGTTGCCATCCGTCCGGATTTACCTGGATTTGTCCTAGTTTGAAGGGCGTTCGGGGTGCGTCCGGCCGGGTTTTTGAAAAGTGTCCGGTTGAAATCCAGACACTTTTGATGAGAGAAATTTAACTTTTAAGTCATGCGGCAATAAACGAAAGATAAAAACTCGCTAAGCATACACACGGTTTCTTGCACGGACTTGAGTTAGTCAGATTGACAAGACGTTATCGTAAATACTGTTTAGGAGGTGTCCGGGGAAATAACCACATTTCGGCGAAATGTCCGGGAATTTTGTCGTGCCTGACCGGCGAAAGGAATTCGGGTGATGGCTTGAACCCTTGATAAGCCGTACTTAGTGATGAAGTAATTTATTTTGATACGGTTTAATAGCATGAGAAAAATAAACGCGTTTAAATGTAGTAAAAAAGTTGTTGTGCCTCAGTCGACATAGATAGATATAGTGTGTCGCGGACTTTTTTGTAGATATTGATAAGATCTAAAATTAATTAGAACATTCATTTATGGTTCTATCTTTTAAAGTTTAGGCAGCGTACGCAAAATAAGTAACTTTTCTGGTTGATTTTTACACCTTGTGTCAGAAAAACCCAAATATCTTACGGAACCCTATTTTTTCCCAAATTAAATTTAGCCTACGTTACTCGTGGACTATGTAGCTTTCGAGTGGTGAAAGAATTTTTAGAATCGGTCCAGTAGTTTTTGAGCCTATTCATTACAATAATTAAACAAAACCAAACAAAGTTTTACTCTTTATAATATTAGTGTAGATGTGTAGCGGAGGAAATTGATTCCTAGGCAATTGACAGACCTACGTCGTCTGGTCGGCTTATGTCAATTCAATGTTAGCTGTGATCGGTCGGATGAGTTTGACATAACGCGACTAAATTACTTAGGTCCGCCATTTGCCTAGGAATCAACTTCTCTGATAAGTGATAGTACATTAGGCAGGGCCGGTAAGGGCTACTGGCGCCTGTGTGCAAAAAAAGGATTTTGGCGCCCCTTTAGGCAAATTTTTTGGGACCTTAGGTTTCCTTGCGCCCCTAAAAATGGCAATTTGGCGCCCCTAGAGGATGGCGCCCGTGTGCATTACACACATTACACATATGGTAGGGGGGCCCTGACATTAGGCCATCTTCATACTATACCAGTCGTTTCAAATTATTTAAAGGCACGCAATTTGAAAGAGCTTGAAGCACATAAATGCGTCACTGTATAATGTTGAATTTGATGTCAAAAAACGATCTTTTACTGTATAATACAGTTTATACTGTGGCTTCTCCTTATAAAATAAAATATCAACTTTACTTCAAAATAAAGGCCTGCCTCGCGTAATGTATTCAGTAGTCAATCAGATTTTGGGTTTGAAATGATGTATGACGTATTTTATGTTGAAAATAACTCGGTGAAGAATACATTTGAATAATAATGATTAGGTATAATAAAAATGTGTGGATATTCTGAAATTTTGAATGATAAGCGTAGGATAATAAGTTACATTTTGAATAATTAAAACGGTTTTCGTATTGTTGGCTTAATGACATTATATTTTTAATAATAATTAAAACATAATATCATAATAATTTAAGTACGTATTTAATATTTCAGATTGTGGTCATTGTTGCTGTTGTGTGTGCAACAAAGAACAAAAGAATGGCAAACGTCAAAACTGTCAAATAACAATTTTGGCGCGAACAAAAGATGGTTAAAAATATTTTGCCAGAGCCTTAAAATAGCTTCAGCGAAGAATCAAAAAATATTTTGAAACGCTTAGGCGTTTAGGAACAATAAATTCTATTAGTATTAGTACTAATAGAATTTATTGAACCTGTTGTGCGTTGTTATTTAATTTACCTCTAAAATAATATTCTTTTTTGATATTTATTATTAAAAAAAATCTAATTCTTTTGGTTTGTGTACAAAACTAACCTCCGTACTCAGATACATTTAATTATGATTAACCTTCAATTAAATGAAGAGTTTGACAGCTGATAATGTATGAGGCTTATAATATGTAAAATTTTTTAATTTGTTACATCTATAATTATATTAACACGTGAGCCAAAAACTTTCAATCCCTTTTGACGAAAAATGGGGAAACGTAGGTGAATGAAAAAACAGTTATAGTTTATATTATGGTGAAGGAGTGCATCGAGCTAATATTATTTTGAAATTATGCTTTTATCATACATTTTTTTAACAAATAAAACATTACACACACTACAACACACACACAAGGAAAAATGACAGATTTTTGAGTGACAAGCCTATACATACGAATTGTACTCTTTTATTTATGGTTAAAGTCTGTTGACAACAAGGTGACAAATTGAAAATGGATTATAGTTTTTTTTATTGCATCTTAGATGCTATTAGACAATGCTTACACAGCCAGTCTGAGATCAGCAGAGTCCCAAAGACAAGAGTTGAAAAAAATATGATAAAGTCAATATTTTTTTACAAAATATCTAAGGTAGTCCTAATTTCGTTAAAACTAAGGTCGAATTTCGACCATTGGGCGATCTCTAGTTACAATAATTACTAATGTTCCACTCTGAGTGCGGCAATAAGAAGCATAAAAACTTTTCAACAAAATAAATATATTTTGCTAGTTGCTAGTCTATTAAGGTCGATATCCCGAGTCACGTGTTTTCAAAGATTTTATCATAATGAAGATTTTAATCTTTACAAATCTTTAATGTCCGTGGGTGTTTTCGAAGACAACTTCTCAGAGAGTTTCTCGTAAGCTTATTATGCTAAATGAGTTTCTGTACAAAATTACCAAAGTTTAAATCAAACAAAATATAGTTCGGCCTTGATGATTAAGGAAAGAAAAGCTGAATAGGCTAAACGACTTGTTTTACAATGGGGATTGTCCATTTTTTTTTAATTTTGCTCATTACAAAAACATTTCGAGGAATAAGGTCAGTGATCGTTTTTCTGTATATAAACGAAAAAAATACCCATTAGTTACTTATATTTTTGTACAAATATGTTTAACCTTTGTTTGACCTTCAATGGCGTTAAATTAGCAATAAATTCGACCAACATTACGTTTCGAACTTTTGGTAAGCTTCTCGTATCAGCTTTCACATAATGAGAACTTGTATTTGACGAACCAGCCATTATAAATAAGATTGAAAGGAAATTTAAAACATACTACAGAGGTCAATTGCGGCCGATGATGACGTCAGAGCAAAACTTTAAAAATTTATTGAAAAAAACTAGCCAACGAATTTCAAAATTATTTAATTTATATTCTTAAAATACCCTATTTTAATAAAAAAAATATATAAAAAGTACATGTGATTTTTTTTGGACAATGCCCATTACGTTGGGCTTTGATTAAGTATAAAGTAATACTTTATAATACTTACTTGGATTAGATAACTTACCTCGTGATAGTTATTATATGACAGGCGTTAACATTGAAAACGTTCGAATTCAAACCCGCGACTCCCGGCTTGAGTGGTAACTCAACCACAGAGCCATAGAGGATATTTTAAAAAGGCGTCAAATTTAAAAGGGCTATACAACCTAAGTATAGTCTGTCAAAAAGGTGAAGAAATTAAAAAGTGGCAACATCGTAGTGTCATCCCTTTTTTCTGAGAATGATTTGAAAGGGCACTACGATGTTGCCACTTTTTAATTTCTTCACTTTTTTGACAGACTAGGTATAATATCTAAATTATTACAAAGTTATTTTGTAAATGTACCGCCGATTAAACTTAGTGGAAATCATCAAAAAACAAGTAACAACTAAGTGAGTCTGGATAGACAAAGGATCGCTAACTATTCTTTGATCCCGCGAGTTAGCTCAGCTTAGCGAAGTTACCTCATTTCCTCTCAACAGCTCTCTTTTGTTGTTCTCTGTGTTGCCAGACGTGACACTTCGCCAGATTTGAAGATTTTCGAGAAAGTAAATAAAGTCCAAAAGACAAATCATAAAACTTTATAACACACCTAGTAAGTTTTTATTAGTTGAAACAATGAAATAATTCAATCAAAAGAGTGCATAGTAGAGTCTGCTATGAGTCTATAGAGAATCAATTGGATTATCTCTACCTCTTCTTTTTCTTTTTCTTAGACTTCACGTACACATAAAAGGAAATTCTACAGGAACCGTATACTGTATTGTCAGCAATACAAACTAACCTAATAATAATATATCTACGGACGCTTCACACCACGTCAGTCTGGCCCCGTGCTAAGTACCTGAAGGATTTGTGTTACTGGTACCAGACAACAAAAATATATTTAATAATTTTATACTATACATAATATTATATTTGAGATTTTTATTATATCATACACATATTTAATACACATCCAGGCCCGGGAACATTGAAAACTTTTTGGTCCATCGGCGGTATTCGAACCCGCGACCCCCGGCTTGAGCTGCCACACACTCAATCACAATTGGTGGCTCAATAGCCACAGAGGTCGTCAAACCTCTATACTCAACCTCTAAACCTCTATACTATATTCTACGATGTATTATTTATTTCATCCAAATCAGTAGGGTAGTTTCGAAACCAATGCTAAAACATATTTTTTCTCTTTCACCTATTACAAAATATGTTATTTTGCATATTATTTTGACACATAATTTGGGATGTTTCCTGTTTTGTCCTGGCAACACCACGTGTATAGACGTCACGTCTAAGCTGTTCCGCCGTCTCACAGTATATTAGCTTTATTTCCGCTGTTAAGATTATATTTTTTAATTCTGTTTTCCGTTTTACGAAGATTCAGGAACTTTTACTAATGTTTCTCCTCATTATCCATACTGATATAGAAAATGCATATTATGTGTGTCTATTATCTTTCAACGCTTAAATCGCTGAGCCTGAGCCGATGTTGATAAAATGTACGGATTTGGTCCATAGTCCTACTAAATGTATGTATAGTTTTTTCATGAAAAAAAACAACAATTTTCGTATACAGAAACGCTTTCCACGGGATTATTGAATTTAAGCGCTACGCAGTGAAAGAGAAAAGTATAGTTATTTTAATTACCCAAGAAATACATACCGGTAAGGATGTTTGGCACTTGGATCGTCATGAGTCATGGATGCCAAACAATTGGTGTCTAAACACACCATGCTGAAGTTCCGCGGCGGAAGTTCGGCATGATTCCGCCTGCAATGTATATTAAATTACCGATGACACACCATGCCGAAATCACGTCGCGTTATATTGTATGCAGTATGCGTTTGACATTGCTGAGATAATCATGCCGCGGAACTTCGGCATGGTATGTTTAGACACTTTACTGTCCTTCACCCCTCAAGTAACTACAAGATTTCGTAGGCCACTCAAGTCTCCAATAATTAATTAATATAAAAATAAAAATTAATATAGCAGCATTCGTAAGTCACGCGCCAAAATATCCTCGTAAAACAAACAGAAGCATCACACGCGAACATCGTTTGTCTCAGTATCTGTCTTCATATATTCACACCGATTAATATGTCGGCGACAAAGAATTGCGAAACGCAGGTAATGTATGTCGCAGTGAGCGTAATATACTGGAGTCGGGACCTCCGATAATGTATTTGTACCCGATGATCATTAATCTGTATCTAATTGGGGCTCCGTACCTTTATTTTAGGAGGCTTTTAAGGTATTTGTACTAATAAATAGAGGCCTCTTTATCTATAGAAGACATAATTAATTTGTGTATGACTGTATGCGTATATTATTTATTTAAAAATTGTCTATCTGTTAATGCTAGGAGTAACTTAGTCTACCTTCGACTTTGGGAACGAAGTTCCTTATCGCGCGTTGCGAAAGGAGGCTAGACGGAACGACACTTGGCCTCGACACTTTTTCTAAAAGTGAGGTAATGTGTGAAGATGTAATAGATTTTAGTCATTTTTATATTTTTTTCTTAGGTATTTTAAAAATTTCTAAGTTAGATCAACGCGTCTACGGCACAGAACCCTAAAAGTAAGAGACAAAAAAACATGTCTGTCTCCTATTTTATTTTAAATTACACAAGGATGAAAAAGAACAAATTCGTCTCGACAATTGCCAAATAAATGATTCATGCTTGAGTCGTGAATCGTGATACCTTTGATCTGTATTTGCGGCGCTACGCACTCCTTGGAGTATTTCAGATTCAACGAAACAGATCTCAAAGTCAGATATTCTGTATGTTATAATATGTTATGTCTATTTGTCTGTTAAAATATAAAGACAAATAATACAATATAATTATAAAGCTTATTAATTGCATGGAAGCGGTGGTAGGTTACATGGAGGACAATTCCGAAAGTGTTAGTTTCTAGCTAGTGTGTCTGTCCGTCTGTTACCTCTTCACACTTAAACATCTGAACTTCAAGCTCAAGCATCATTCAATTTGATGAACTTTGAGATCGTTTGGATTCCGGTAAAGGACATAAGATACTTTTTATCCCGGAAAAACGTTCCCGCACGATAAGGATGAAGCTAAGCGAGCGTAATTTTGTGAGTCGTGGTTCGCTGAATTTCGGTTGGCGGAAATTCTGCAGCATTCAGTTTCATAGGAAATTCCTACTTCATTCACACGAGCGTAATTTTGAGAGTCATGAGTAGTATGAAAAATAATTTACGCGACCGAAATTCTGCGACTCAAGACTCAGAAAATTACGCTCGGTTGGCTTCACCCAACGAATCTTGGCGTAATTTAGTTGCGGGCGTCATTTAGTTTGAGCAGTACAAACTACAAAACAAATTTATATTTATGCTTAACTTAAACCAAGAACTGCTCAAGTAAAATTAAATGCCATTTAAGTATTTTTCGCTAAACCTAAGGCCAGGTTCACACGGCATTGGTCCTGCACGTTTCTTGCACGTTTTTTTTGCAGTATACGTCTTAACGAATAAACAGTGGTGTATACAATGTATATTGTATAATTCACACGTCGATTGTACTGCACGATTTGTTGCAGTACAAATACTTACGTCTTAACATTCATACTTCGTACATACGAAGTATGAATGTTAAGACGGTACCAAGACGGACGGACGGTGTTAAGACTACCAGTAGTTCGACTGCAAAGAGACGGACAGGTTTCGATATCTGTCAAATTCGTCGGGTTTCACTAGGATTATGAACGGAATGTGCCTCGCGCTGGCTGATATAATTTATTTTTAAATATTTAAAATAAAGATTTCAAAATTGGATTCTGACAATTTTAATCGCATGTGCCAAAACACAAACAACAATACGACCACAGAGGAACACGTCTAGCGAATATGTCAAAGTTTTAAATTCGTAGGTAACAAGCTAACAACCCTAGCGACGATTTTCGTCATAATACGTCAAATTTAAAAATTTCAACATCAGTTCTAAGTCGACATACTCTATAATTCTGTCTACTCTGCGTATACTGTAAAAATCGTGCAGGATTGGGCCGTGTGAACCAAGTCTAAAGTCTAAATGTTTCATCTCGTCTCCAGGTTACGACTTATGAGCATTCACATATTATGTACTTCGGAGAATTTTCAATGACTTTCCTAATTAGTTACATTTTCTAAAGATGGATTACGTTTGTTAACATGTTATTAGTTATTACATAATATTTGCTAGGTTATAGTGACGTACTACATTAGTATTTTATTTGAGAATTTAGTCATGTAGATTACATAAAGTTACCTAAATACTTTTGAGTTAGCCAAGACTTTAGGCGAAAATGTGACTGTTTTATAAAAAAAACAAAAATAATCACAATACCTCTTAAGGTTTACATACTTAGTTGAGATATATTTTAATTTCATATTTAAAAGAACATATTTTTACCTTTTTGCCAAAAAGTGGCCCGTGTTCTTACGCTGGCTCCTCTAGCATAGTTCCCGAACCGATGGCAGGTAGGTCTGAAACGAGTGGACATTCTGGAAAAAAAAAACAATTTTATTTTTTATTACACGTTGAATTATTTTCCTTCAAGGTGCCTACTAACTTAAAAAAAAAACATGCATTTAAAGAGTATCCCCTGAGAATTTGTGAGACACAGAGACCAAAAATTACCGAATCTCAAGCCATAATCAATGCAAGCTATGGGTCCGTAACATTTTTCTCGGCTAGGCAGGGCTCCGTAACTTTATCTGCTCGTCGCGCCAGGGGTCCGTAACTTTTTCTGCTCAGCAGGCCGGGGCTCCGTAACTTTTTTGTTCGGGATTAAATCTTTTCCCTTTGCATTTCAGTGCAGAATTGGGGCACGAGCGTAATAATTGATTGGATTATACCTTTCATCGGGGCCGTACGTGATCTCTGTACATGATTGCTGGACGCGACACAATTTATTTAGCTGTGACAATACACGTTATACCTGTTATATTTTATAATACTGTTTGGATTGTATCTTATATAATTTATTTATTTCATATAAAAAGTTTATTGATATTTACCTAGTTTGTTCTTGCGTTTTATATACGAATTTTTTGTATTAAGTTAGCGATTGTAGTCACTTCTAACCGACTACGGCAAAGCCAAACCGATAAGAAGATTCAAAATAGTTAATAATTATGGGAGGCTTTATATGAAAATATTATAATTTATGTTTGATCTACTGTAAATTGTAATGCCTAGTTATGATTTTAATGATTAAGGTGTCATTAGATTCGAAATAATTCGCCTTTACTAAGAAGCAGTTTTCAACTTTGTATTTTTTTTAATAAAATAAGGGGGCAAACGAGCAAACGGGTCACCTGATGGAAAGCAACTTCCGTCGCCCATGGACACTCGCAGCATCAGAAGAGCTGCATGTGCGTTGCAGGCCTTTTAAGAGGGAAAAGGGTAATAGGGGAGGGTAGGGATGGGAAGGGAAGGGAATAGGGGAGGGTAGGAAAGGGAATAGGGTAGGGGATTGGGCCTCCGGTAAACTCACTCACTCGACGAAACACAGCGCAAGCGCTGTTTCACGCCGGTTTTCTGTGAGAACGTGGTATTTCTCCGGTCGAGCCGGCCCATTCGTGCCGAAGCATGGCTCTCCCACGTATAAAATAATATCTTAATAATATCTTTCTGCATAATATCTACCCAAAGCTTGCTCAAATTTTTTTTTGCTTTGCTTTGAACTACAAAAATTTACAAACTATTAAAACGCACGAAAAATGCGGCAATAGTAAAAAACTTGTAAACGAATGGCACAATAAAATTGTGTCCCCGAGCTTTGTCCGGCGATATGACCGTGTTGCTGTATAAATTGAAATGAATAGTTTTGTATGCACCTGCGTTTAAAAAAGAACAATCGAGACTTGACTCAAATTGTTACAGTTTAGGGTTCAGTATGTTTGTGCGTATATTTTATCGTTGAAACTTGAAGGAATAAGGACTTTTATGTCGCTTCACGAAATTGTAACGTCAATTAAGTTTTTTTACTTATACCCAGCCTAATTTTTAAACCACGAATTATGGCACAAATTTATGATTATAAAATTTTAATTTTAATTTATTGTATTATTTTTTTAAAGAGCGTTTATAAATATAAGTTGAGTTGCTGAATGCTAAATATTACGTCTTGTACCTAAGTAATGAGTTTTCGTTGCGCAGGTAAAGTGATTTATTTGTTTCATAAGCTACAGAACCCCTGAAAGAGTTACGCTCTTAGCCGTTTTTGGCAACATACTCGTACATGGAGATCTATTGGTCTTTTAGTTTTTTTACTAGGAATTTATGAACATCATCGTCACCTAAAAAATAGTTATTTGATTCGTCTTTAACATTACCTATGACCTAATGTTTGTTTGCTATTGACATCGTCAAGACATACTCAAAATCATATACAAGTTTTATCATTAAGAGGATACACCAGGGGCGAGAGAAATTGAAAATAGGTATTTGAAAATGTATTGTTGTCTCACCAATCTCAAGTCTCCCACCGCAGAGCGCGAAAGAGACAACACGACAAAAGTTCTAATAAAAGAACAGAAAATCTTCGATTCGTTGTCCGCTGATTCCTTCTCCAAAAATTAACCGATTTAAGTACTTTTTTCATTAAGAATTAAAGCAAGGCTTGAGCTGTGTTCCTATGTTTTATTTTTTTTTGTATATTGTGTTTGAACACAGAGGAAAATCTGGCCATTTTTTTGGGTTTTTGGACGTTCTTATCTTTTATAATAATAAAATTATGAAAAAAAAGAAGACATAGGGACATGCTAATAGTGGCCATAGATATTCAGGAAAAAAATCATAACTCTACCGGCATTATAATTAAACTTTTAATCGGGACTTAACGCGACTTATTTAAGTAGTAATGCTACTACGAGTACATACTTTTTCTCGACGTTTCGGCCGTGTTGCAACGGCCGTGGTCACGACGGGACTGCAGGAGCGCGACGTCTTCGTTTGCACCGGGCGGTCGGTTCTACGACTACCCTCGAGTTGTCCAATATTTGTGTTCCAATACACTGAAAGTCACTAGACGTAGTGATTATATTCTCTTTGGTCACTAGGTTCACTGCGACACACGACACTAACTGTATCCGGGTTTACACTTATAGACACAGGTGACACACGCGGTTTGCACTTATTGATCACTGGATTCCAGGCGGGCGACAATTTAAATCCGTCCTCACGATTGAAATTTTTGTACTTTTTAATTTCAATGGCTTCACGTATTACTCTCGTGTGGTAATTACGATCCGTAGAGAGGATTTTAGGGTCGTGTAGAACAGTATGTTAATTACCTTAACTCAATCCATCCAAAAATAAAGTTCACCTACGAGATGGAGAAAAACAGATGCCTCGCATTTTTGGATGTGGAGATCAAAGTGAAGGAGGATGGTACATTATCCCACACTGTGTACAGAAAACCTACACACACTGACAGATATCTACACGCATCTTCTCATCATCATCCTCGGCATCTTCAATCTATTATATCATCATTAACAAACAGAGCTCATAACCTTTGTGACCCTGAACATTTGCGCAAGGAGCTAACACATGTTCAGGAGGTACTTAGACGTAACGGGTATAAGGTGTCGAGGGGATTGAGAAGACAGAAAGGAGAAAACGAGGTATCCAGAGGTGAACCGTCAAGCAGCATTTTTACCATACGTCAAAGGCGTAACGGACAAAATTGGAACAGAGCTGAGGAAATACTCCATTAAGACTGTGTATACTCCGTTACGTAAAATATCACAAGTACTTCGGTCGCCAAAGGATTCCTTACCTTTCCAAACTCCTGGGGTTTATAAAATAGATTGTAGCTGTGGTAGTTCGTACATTGGCCAAACGAAACGGACTATTGGCGAAAGAGTGAAAGAGCACATAGCCGCAGTGAAAAATCGCCAGACAAATAAATCCGCGGTAGCAGAACATCTGCTCGATATGGGGACTAATCACTGGATGGAGCTACACGACCCTAAAATCCTCTCTACGGATCGTAATTACCACACGAGAGTAATACGTGAAGCCATTGAAATGAAAAAGTACAAAAATTTCAATCGTGAGGACGGATTTAAATTGTCGCCCGCCTGAAATCCAGTGATCAATAAGTGCAAACCACGTGTGTCACCTGTGTCTATAAGTGTAAACCCGGATACAGTTAGTGTTGTGTGTCGCAGTGAACCTACTGACTTTCAGTGTATTGGAACACAAATATTGGACAACTCGAGGGTAGTCGTAGAACCGACCGCCCGGTGCAAACGAAGACGTCGCGCTCCTGCAGTCCCCTCGTGACCACGGCCGTTGCAACACGGCCGAAACGTCGAGAAAAAGTATGTACTCGTAGTAGCATTAAGTTACTTAAATAAGTCGCGTTAAGTCCCGATTAAAAAGTTTAATTATAATACAACGCGAAAGTTTAAAATGTTATCTACCGGCATTATCCAGGGAGGAAACAGGGGACAGCGTTTGTATGGAAAAACGGGGGTGTGGACTCCTCTAAAGGCACTACTAATATATATTCTGTGATTAAGGGTGGGTTGCAACGTGCACCAGAGGCGTTGTTATAGTTAAGGTTATCGTCAAATATGGCGCCCATTTAGGACTTTTACTAGGGATTTGACAGTTCATTTGACATTTTGTTATAGTTAAAGTTATAGTTAAAGTAAGTTGGTGCAACCCACCCTTAATTTGAAGCTCTGTGACTTAATACCTCTGGCTGCACCATAGGACTTAAAATAAACATATTCCTTTGATTAGAAATGGTATTATCTTCTCAGATAAATCCCACAGGCGACAACATCCAGTTTTTAAGTGTCAGTATAAAATGTTGTAACTAAAGTCAAAATAATTAAAGATGGTGTCAGCGGTCATTGACTTTTCTAGTCTAGGAGCTATGTGAAAAATGCTTGCACTGTATTCCGTTAACGTAAGAAAAAAATAAAACTCCTATCAAGACACAGACTATTATAAATTCATCGCAAAACCTTTTGGTAATTCTGAGTATGACAATCTCCAACCATTTATGAGTTTGAAGTGATAAACTTCATACTCAGTTCACATCTAGAATGCAAAATACGATATCGCTTTAAATTAAGTTTTTGACAGGGGTCAATGACCGCTATGGACAGAATTCGGCAATTCGAGATTAGCCTCGTGGACCGTGGCTTGAACCGTAGCCTTTATGTCTAGATACCTTTGTTAAAGAAAACGTAAACTATCTTAAGAGGATCCACCAGGGGCGAGAGAAATTGAAGATAGGTATTTGAAAATGTATTGCTGTCTCACCAATCTCAAGTCTCCCACCGCAGAGCGCGATAGAAACAACACGACAAAAGTTCTAATAAAGGAACAGAAAATCTTCGATTCGTTGTCCGCTGATTCCTTCTCCAAAACTTAACCGATTTAAGTACTTTTTTCATTAAGAATTAAAGCAAGGCTTGAGCTGTGTTCCTATGTTTTATTTTTTTTGTATATTTTAGCCAGTTTTGTTTTCTGGATGTTTGAACACAGAGGAAAATCTGGCCATTATTTCGGGTTTTTGGACGTTCTTATCTTTTGTAATAATAAAATTATGAAAAAAAAAGAAAACATAGGGACATGCTAATAGTGGCCATAGATATTCAGGCAAAAAATCATAACCGGCATTATCCAGGGAGGAAACAGGGGACAGCGTTTGTATGGAAAAACGGCGGTGTGGACTCCTCTTAATAAAGCAAAGGATTTTGTTTCGCGCCAGAGCGACCCCTATTACCCTCTTAATGCAAAGTTTTTACGCAATTGTGTGTTCAACAATATAACGGGTTCAAAATTTAATTTAACAGTTTAACTGTGCAAGATTGTTGAGCGAAACGACAAAGGAAACAAAATAAAAGCTTTTTAGTATAACATGATTGCTGGTTCTTTGTTTTGCTTTAGTTTTTAAAGTCTTTGTTCAACAGAAGTGAATTTTGCGATGGAGTTTTTAATGCTACTTGTGGTCGCACGATTAATTTTTAGATTGCTGCTTGGTTAAAAAAACAAAGCAAGACGTATAAAAAGGAAATCCGAAAAAGTTTACAGAAATATCAGACTAATTAATGCCCAGTTTCTGAGGTTTTATAACCGTAGTTTATCTTTTTTAATAAATTTGCTTTTGATTGGCTAGCGTCAAAAAATTAACCAATCAACAACGTTATTGAAAAGGTAAACTCTTGTCAGAAAACCTCAGAAACTGGGCAGATTTAGGCAGACACTGTCACATTAGGCATAGGTCACTGTCACCTATGTAATTTGGACTTGCTATATCAAATCCAACCAACAAAAAAAATGAAACATTAATTTCTACTTCTGATTATACAATAAAATGGAATTAATCCTAAAGTCAAATAAATTATGAAATTCTTCCACTTCTCTCTTCTCCTCTTTTTCTTTTTTTATAAGGAGGTTCCAGTGGCATCCAAAATTAGTATGAAACATGAAAGAAAGTTTCCATTTTTAAAAAACTGGCCCCCACGTAAATTGTATTTCTTTTTTCGCCGCAGACACCTAGTCAATGCTCGTCGAAATCACTGTACGTTTTCAGTCATTTTCCCTGAAACCTTTACAAATTGTTTAGGGGATGCAGACGATTTGTCTTTGAGTCTGTTACTCAATTAACTTTACGTTAACAATTTAAATGTTTTTTTTTATGAAATAAGGGGGCAAACGAGCAAACGGGTCACCTGATGGAAAGCAACTTCCGTCGCCCATGGACACTCGCAGCATCAGAAAAGCTGCATGTGCGTTGCCGGCCTTTTAAGATGGAATAGGGTAATAGGGGTGGGTAGGAAAGGGAATAGGGTAGGGGATTGGGCCTCCGGTAAACTCACTCACTCGGCGAAACACAGCGCAAGCTCTGTTTCACGCCGGTTTTCTGTGAGAACCATTCGTGCCGAAACATTTAAATGTTTTTCTAATATTTTAAGTCTGCATGCATTACTTACTTGTAATGTAAACACTAGCAGCTACTTTCAGAAAATTTTAAGAGGGGCTCAAAAGCATCATAATTTTGTTTTGCCATATGCAGGTTGTTCGGATGAACACCGTTATCCTTAAAAC
Organism: Aricia agestis; assembly: GCF_905147365.1. Taxonomy (NCBI): domain Eukaryota; kingdom Metazoa; phylum Arthropoda; class Insecta; order Lepidoptera; family Lycaenidae; genus Aricia; species Aricia agestis. The sequence goes on from NC_056417.1 coordinate 7,474,646, forward strand.
GGATTTTTTGAGTTCCTAGCTTATTGTTCTCATAGAAAAAGTTCATTTTGACGGGCTCATTTGATGGTTGTATTGTGTGGAAATATACTCGTACTTGAGAGCCTCAAAAAAAGATGTTCTAACCGAGCCTATAGTTATAGTTTTAGACGTAATAAGGGGTCTTTTATTTAGACCCTCCAACTTTCAGATAAACGTCGATAGCGCTATTCAGAATTGTCCGTTCACGTTCCGCTACAACGTTGTTATGTGTACAAAACATAGATGAAAGCCGATTCTCAAATCTACATGGTAAGCACATTGAAATTCAAAAAATCTTCCTAGCCGTTTCCGAGGCGTTTGGCAACAAAAACTGCGACAAGAATTTTTATATATTACCTACATACATAGACAGACAATCAGACAAGATGCTTTCTTATTCAAGAAGCAGGTGTGTGAAACCTTTATATTATACATAAGCATCAAGCGGCTAGTATATAAATATTGATAAAGGTTGCGGCGCCGACGGGTCTGTCGTGACCCCCATCACGCCTGTCAGCGGCGACGGGCATACATGTTTATAAACTGGCGAATAGAAACTTAAGTGTGCCGTCATGTAATATTTATACTAACCCGGTAAATCGGAATTATTTAGGGCTTTTGATTGTTAGTATATTATGTTTGGATGAACTTATTCATAGGTAGGTGGCGGTGCTACGTCTATTATGTCTATCTCTGTGAGGTATCCAAATCAATTAATAGCCTAGTAGACTTGCCTATGAATAAATGTGTCTGATGTCACATATTAGGGTATTTCATCAATGAAAATGGTGAATTGATCAAAGATTTTGCAGCTTTTAATGTGAAATATTTTTTTACTAAAAGGCACAAAGTTACAAAGGTAATTTGATTGAAAACAATGCTTTGGGAAAACAAAGTCTTAAGTCACATGGCCGCTTTAAAACTTAGCTTAAACTTAGCGATTAGATATTAGGTAAACATACCTAAGTAACAACCTACCTTACCCAATTAGTATAAACCGATCGATTTTGATAGGCCATTATTTACCCCTCGCTGTATTATGCATCCCTATTCCCCGTAGAACACACCCTAACGTATTGATGGGACTGCACTACCCCATTAACCCTTTTCTTGTGCTCATCGAAGGGAACACATCCCTAAACCTTAGCCGTAGTTTGCTTAGGAATCAATAAGTATTAATATTATTTTTAATATTATCAGAATAAAATTATCAAAATTGATTGAGACAAAAAGAAAATTGAAAATTCTTTACGCTATGTTATGTCTTTCTTTGATAAGTAATCAAAGTAACTTGACAGGCAAACACATTTTATTGTGTAACTATAACGTCTGTATTGCAGAGAATAATAAATAATTACTATTCACTTACAACTCTATTAATTGAAAGAGTGGTTCTTTAAAACATTATTCTATATTAAATAATAACGAGCTTTTGCCCGCGGCTTCGCTCGCGTTAAGAAGTATTATTATATACAAACTTTCTTCCCCTATTTTAACCCCATGGGGTTGGAATTGATCAAAATCCTTTCTTAGCGGATGCCTATTGCCAACTTATTTTGAGATAAGTTTCATTATGTATGTTATCTGTTGGAGCGGCGAGTACCATATGGGGTTTTGAGTGACGCTGTCTATCTGACGATGGACATTTTGGATAGGTGACAACCGTCATCTGGAAAATGCCCAGATTTAAAAATGTCGGGAAGTACGGTGGATGCTCCCAAACCCATCTGCTCCAAATCTGACGATATCTGGTTAATCACAGCTTTATTTCAGCACCTAATGTACGCCCACAACCATGGAGGATGAATGCAATGTTATTCCATGGCCATTGAATCAGTTTCTAATACCGCTCGACGATCCGATATATAGATTAACGGCCGTTCCCAATATTTGATCTATCTCTGGTTTTGCCCTACTAGAGATAGGAATAGCTCACATTAGTCATTAGAGACATCTAATGTCAATTGTGAGGTATTCCTATCACTAGTAGGGCAAAACCAGAGATAGATCAAATATTGGGAACGGCCGTAATACGCGAAAATTTTAGTATTTCTCCTAAAGATAGTTTCTACATAGACAACTAATGATATAACATCTCATTTTGAATACATAGACATTCCCGTTGAGTAAGGCTGTATAGAATGTGTAGAATTGAGTGAACGCCAGCCTCAAAGCCTCCGGAAGTAGTTACTCCAGTCAGCATTCCCGGCTGTGCATGTTGTAATCGTTTGCTAAATATATTTAGAACTATACTAATCGGTGATTAAACTACAAAGCCATAATATCTTGAAGATTCTATCTACTATTAGTAGAAATACCTCTGTACATATAAATACATGCACAATCTACTAATATTTCCCGTTTCGTTTAATGCGTCGTCGTTGCAAATTTAAGTGTGCAAAAGAAGGGAAAAGTTGAATAATATAATATGAAATACAGTCATTATTTTGTGTGATGACTGACAGAGTAGTCATTTTGTTTAGTTCAATAATTAGAAACAACATAAATTTACATTAAAATAAAATGAATCAACAATATTATGTTTGTTATTCATACCAATTATTTTCTACATTATCATGTTATTTGTATGGTTCATACACGGGGGAAATTAAACCACAATCAAAAACCTATTGGCATGATCGCTGACATCAAATTCACTAGTACCCGGTGTGCATTTCAGCGTATTATTATATTTAATTATACTGGAAACACAGATTTTAATCCAGTATGAGTTATTATAAGATGTTAAAAATAAATATTTTGCTTAGACAAAAATACACTTGAAAAATTCTGATAGATGGCTGAGTTAGCATTGAGCAGAGAGTCTCACATACATGAGAAGAATTTTATACTTTGAAATGAGTATACTTAGCATTAATCTATACATATTATAAAACAAAGTCCCTTTTTTCCCTCATGTCCCTTTGTTTCCTTTAATCTTTAAAACTACGCAACGGATTTTGATGATTCTTTTAGTGTTAGATAGCCCATTTATCGAGGAAGGCTATAGGCTATATTTTATCACGCTAAAACTAATATAGGAGTGAAGAAATAGAGGAAAATGTAGAAAAAAACGGGGAAAATTATCTAAAAGGGCTAACTAGAACGCGCGAATCTCAGGAATTACTGGTCCGATTTGAAAAATTCTTTCAGTGTTTGATAGCCCATTTATTGAGGAAGGCTATAGGCTTTATTTTATCACGATAAGACTAATAGGAGAATGTGGAAAAAACGGGGGAAATTATTTGAAAGGGCTTATCTCGCGAACTAATGAAGCAATTTTTATGTTATTTGGCACAGGTAAGAAGTAGACCACGTGAAAGATTATAATATAGGATATTGATTTTAATCATTTCTTCAGTGGCTATATATTTTATACCCGTGCGACGTTGGGGCGGGTCGCTAGTCATTAATAATATTATGGAGGTGGCTATTTAGATACAGTAAGTCTACTCTTTGACTATTACATTTAGGCTGCGTCATAATAAACAGATGAAAAGTTAACAAAAAAAAAACTACCCAATCGTGACACAGCGTTAGCACATTTCGAAACTTGGATTAATATGATTTCGGGATGAATATTACGGAAGCTCTTAAGATTCTGACCTAATAATTACTTTACGTGCATTCTGAACGGATACGACAGAAGACAATTGTTTTTACATTTCATATTATAATCCTTAAAAATATTTTCTCAGAATTACTCTTATATTTTAATCAGGCTTATTCAGTAACTCAAAAAGTACATTCAGCCACACACAAAAAGTATATTAATTTGATATCATGTAACACGGAGAATATTTAAAATTATTTTCCTTAGCTTTTATATAAAATTAAACATTTTGTAGTACAATATTCTGAGGAATAATTATCTATTCAGTGATGAAACATGATACATTAATTGGATATAAAAAACTGTTTTAAATCTTGCTGATCTTCCGATGACCGAGTGAAATGCTAAATCTTATAATATATAAAATTCTCGTGTCACGTTAGGTAGCGTACTCCTCCGAAACGGCTTTACTGATTCGAACCAAATCTTATATGCATATTTAGTGGGTCTGAGAATCGGCTACTGGCTACTTTTTATATTGATAAGTGCATTTGTTGAATAAAATATAATAGTAACTTATTACAACTCGAGACTGACGGCGACCATTGTTTGTGCGACGGGATAGCGATGGACGTTGCCATGGTGACATACTTATTTTGTCACTTCAATAAAATAAAACGGCCGAAATACTTTATGTGGCAAAGAAACGTTTGCCGGGACAGCTAGTTATTATATAAAGAAATAAAAAAGGCAAACATACTTTCTTATTTATAACATCAGTCAGCTTTATTATATGTAAGGATAAGGCTTAGGTAGGCAAATGTGCAGAAGGCCATTCTTTATGTACTCATTACTAAATGACACCCGGAACTCCGTTGCAATAAAATTTGTTTATCGCGCAGGAACCGTACATTTTTCATGAAAAATTATCTTATGTCTATTCCGGGGACCTAAAGTATCTCCATACCAAAATTCACTTTAACTTTAACGCCTCCGTGGTCCAGTGGTTAAGAGCGTGGCTCTTGACTCAGAGGTCGTGGATTCGATTCCCGCGTTGGAAACATGTTGACAAGTTTGGTTAGGACAATGCAGGCTGGTCACCTGATTATCTGACAAGTAAGATGATCCATGCGTCAGATGAGCATGTAAAAAGTCGGTCCTGCGCCTCATCTCTCGCCAGTCGTGTCGGTCATCCGTCCCACTGGGTTATGAGAGTAAAAGGAATAGAGAGTGCTCTTGTGTACTGCGCACACACTTGGGTACTATAAAGTTAGTCCTGCGTAACTGGCTTGATTTCAATGAAACCGGTCACCGTCACCGAAACCGGTGTGGGATAATTCCCACATATTAACATATATTCGTACCAAATTTCAGGAAAATCGCTTCAGCAGTTTGGGCATGAAGAGGTAACAGACAGTTGAGATAGACAGATGGACAGACATATTATTACTTTCGCATTAATAATATAAAAGTGGATTATTGTAATAACTATTTACTATAATATTTTGTATGATTATTGATTACTATAATGGAGCACACGAAATCCATAATTTAAATAATTTTACATTATATCAACCTCTATCAACGTTAATTCAATATTGTACATAAATGATTGATAACTGAAGCGGACCACTAAGTATAAACCAGGACCCTGATTCTATTATATTTTGGAGCAATAGTAATACAGCTTCAACTCTTGAATTAAAATAGGAGAAGAGAATGGTAACAAAAAAAGACTGCCTATATTTACTTATACGGCCATCAAAACGCAGTGACATTAGTGCATTTCTACACCTAGGTTTGTATTTTGAGGCAGTTACTAGTTAATATTCATTATTCGGAAAATTCTTCTCTAATCTAATCCGGATCCTTAAGGTCACTTTCCGATCTTTGCCGAAAAACGACCGGGAACAACAACTATTCAAACAATAGGTTTCATTTTCTACCGACAGGGTGTAGAGCAAAATAAAACATACATTACGTCATAAACTGGCTTTATATTTCAACGAGCTTTTGCCCGCGGCTTCGCTCGCGTTGAGAAGGATTATTCTATACAAACTTTATTACTATTTTAACCCCTTGGAGTTGGAATTGATCAAAATCCTTTCTTAGCGGATGCCTACGTTATAACATCTACCTGCATGCCAAATTTCAGCCCGATCCGTCCAGTGGTTTGGGCTGTGCGTTGATAGATAACTATGTCAATCAGTCAGTCACCCTTGAGTTTTATTTGCCGCGTTAATTGGAATGGTACCTATTAAGAGTATTAGAATATTAAACTTTAGAGTATTTAAACTTATAGAGATTTATGTTTTAGAGTTGTTTTAGTCACAACTCACAGCACGCTTGACATTCTGAAATGCTTCATGACTCATGAGAATACCATTTTGTAGCTTACTAGAACTGGAACTAACAAGAAACGAAGCTGCATTAATGGCACATTAAAATAGTACAATTGGCGTACTAGACACTGTTTTACGGTAATGGAGTATCCATTATTAACTTAAAATGAAATCCAAACTAGTCCATTTGGAGTGTAATCCTAAATGCCAACAATTAAGCGATTTAAATGTGTACTCGTTAACCATTTAACGTTAAATGGGCGTAGTCAGAATAACGACACATCGTCATGGGTAGTAAACTATCACCATGAATTCTGGATACTGATGGTAGTCGTGTTGGTCTGATGATATAATTAAGGCCCTGTATTCCCAGAAGCGGACGATTTTCAAGATTTTAAAGTGACAGAAGACATAAAAATATAGTAATTTAAGTTAAGGATCTAACACAGTGGAATTTATATTCCATTACACAATATCATGAACTTCACTCGATAGAAAAAAATCCCAAAGCTACCTCTCCTTTTAACGAAATTGCCATAGTATGTCTAAATTATTTGGAATTTTCAGATAATTTTTGTACTGAATTAAAGACAAAGAATATATCTAGGGCGTTTTTTTGACTCGATTTAATTGATGTATAAAAAAACGGCGATCAAAAAACTATAAAATTGTAAGCGCAAAGGCTCGGCTGGTACGCTTTCAGTCACACACTTTGCGCCTGCAATTTTATAGTTTTTTGATTGTCGTTATTAATTTATACATCAATCGAATCTGAAACTTCAAAATAATTTGGACATAGTATGGAAATTTCGTTAAAAGAAGAGGTAACTTTGGGATTTTTTCTATCGAGTGAAGTTCATGATATTGTGTAATCTGTATCTGTATACTGTATTTTTTATTTACTTATATAAAACTCAAAGGTGACTAACTGATTGACATAGTGATCTATCAACGCACAACCCAAACCACTGGACAGATCGGGCTGAAATTTGGCATGCAGGTAGATGTTATGACGTAGGCATTCGCTTAGAAAGGATTTTGATAAATTCCAACCCCAAAGGGTTCTAATAGGGGATGAAAGTTTGTATTTAATACTTCTTAACGCGAGCGAAGCCGCGGGCAAAAGCTCGTGGAATATAAATTTCACTGTGTTAGATCCTTAACTAACATTTATTTAATAAAATATAGTAATTAAGAATTTAAATTACTATATTTTTATGTCTAATGTCACTTTTAAATTTTGAAAATCGTCCGTTTCTGGGAAGTATCGACGTTCGGTAAAGTTTTTGTAAAAAAATTACTCCGAATAAAAATAATTTTGATTTGATTTGATTTGGAATACAGGGCCTTAAGGCGGGGATTAATCTCAATCCAAAACGATAACTTTGCACACAACCAAAGACGAAGCGTATACGCATCGCAATAAGATTAATTTTAGCTTAGCATAAAACTGAAATCACTCGAGCGGATTTTCTCTATTTTTCATGTTTTTTTTTAAATATCTTTGGAAATAAACATTAAGAAACAAAATGGTTCGGTTAAAGAATTTTTAATATAGATAAACTAACAACTTATTCAAATAAAATGTATAATTATCCTAGTTAATACTTATATTTCGATGAAATAGATTTTTATCGGAGGTGAGTTTGTAAATTAATTACAGCCAAAGTATTAAGTTTTATTAAAATGTTTATGGTTTAAGGTATTTTAAATATTGTGCTTTATACCTCATATTTTTTAAAACTTCGTTATTATATTGGAACTAGGTAAACCGGAAGTCGCGGAATAACAAATTGGGCTTTATCCTCGCCTTAAGGGTCAGTTCATACTGAAAGAAGATGACACAAAGCGCGATTTGCCTATGTATAAAACATAAAGTTAATATACCTAACGGAATAGATAAACAAAGTCCTGTGCAAGCGAGATGTCACTATCAGTAACACTGCGTGGTAAAAAGAGACGTGCGATACATGACAGCAGAACTTTTTTTTTGACGTCCAGTCGGCACTTATCGGCACGTTGATAATTTAATCTCATAGAATTCATGTTCAATCATGCTTGTGTACTTAAGTGTATACGTACACATATTTTACACACAGATGTAAACTAATTTCGGTTACGTTTGACAGCTCGAGATTGTTGCTCTATTCCGCTAGGTATAATAACTTTAATCTTAATCAGAAAAGAACAATATATATCGAACCTTTGTTTTGACCGTAGATCGATTCGTTGGTAGATAATGCTATTAAATACAAAATTCAGGTACCTACCTATGTCTTTCGTCGTAACAAGTTTTCAGCTTTATCACACAGTAACAAAGGCTAGTACTTTACGTGTACAAAAAAAAAATGTAAAATATAAACGCTGGACTTAATTGAAAGTTTTGTTCAGTTAATGCATCGAGCGAGGGCAAACATACGGACGTGTGATGCGTGGTAAGCGTGGTAAGCGGTGGTAAGCGGCGGGCCGCGATAAATAAACTGCGGTCACGTGATTGACTGATTTGGGCCGTATTTACCAGGTAGAGTTTTTACGGGTTAATGTTTTGGGAAACTAACGAGATATCCATATTCATATACAATATATACAATATTATAATATTGTATATTTATACAGGGTGTAACAAAAATAAGTGATAATACTTTAGGGTGTGTACGTGTTCCTTGTAGAGAGTTCACTGTGAAAGTAGCAGCTCTGAAAGACCAAATTTTTTTTTTCACTTTTGTATGGGGAAACTCGTGACGCTCGGACCCTTGCCCATACAAAAGTGAAAAAATTTTTTCGTCTTTCAGAGCTGCTACTTTCACAGTGAACTCTCTACAAGGAACACGTACACACTCTAAAGTATTATCACTTATTTTTGTTACACACTGTATATACAATATTATAAAATTATAAATGCGTAAGTGTGTCTGTCTGTCTGTCTGTCCGTCTGTTTGTCTGTTACCCTTCACGCCCAAACGGCTGAACCGATTAACATGAAATTTGGTATGGTGATACTTTGAGTCCCGGGAAAGGACATAGGATACTTTTTGTCCCGCGAAAAAGTACGGTACTTGCGCTATAGACGACAACGGAGTTGCGGGCGTCATCAAGTATGAGAATATTTTTGTTACATCGCAACGAGAATAGCAGAGGTGTAAAAATGAATTCAAAGTTAAACTTTATTCACTGCACAATAAGATCGGGGACTCTTGGAATTGCTATTGTATTCTATTGTCGCGGTCACTGGTGTCCTTATGGGGCTTGAAGGATTAATGTTTGTAAATGTTAAAATAACAAATTTTTGCTTCCCCTGCTTCTTGCTTCAAGTGTTATTGCATTTCGGTATTAACCTTTTTGCAGTGATATTTGAAAGAAACAACTATATTATAATGTTTTCTCATCGTCTATTACGTTGCATAGATTGCTTGATAGACAAGAACAAAATATTATACAGCGTATCCATTTATATTTTTATTAAAAACGTTCTCACAATAATTATTTTTTAAATTACTATGCGAACTCTACAAGTGCGCACAAAATGAACATTTCTTAAGTTTCTCTGAAAAGCAGGGGAGATATATTTCAGACCTTAATAGGTTTACTGTTTGAACACAGCGCAGTAATTTAATAAACCCAACTAAATCTAACCCTTGGCATATCTTATGAATGACTTAAGTCCCTCCACGTGCCCATTCTGTACGAACTTCTTCTTTCGCAGTCGGTTAAACGGGCTGAAGCGTTTTAATGAACATCAAATATGCATGTAGAAAAATGTTTGTATATTTTCTAGGAAAAAATAAATTGAATTTAAATATTTATGCCGTGTAGGCTGGAAAATAAAAATATATTTACATAAGCATATTATATTAATTAAAGGAATCCCATTTAGTTAATTGATAAAAATATATAAATATTCATTTTAACAATATTATGTTAAAGTTAGCGTCATCAGCTTAGCTAAGCAAAGCTCGGAAGCCGCACAAGTGGAGCTTTCCAGCTAAGCTTTATAAGCTTACCGCTGTACTAATCGTCACCAAGTAGGTATTATGGAAATTTATTTTAATATCAATTTATTATTCATGGAATAAGCTATTCGGCACCTGATCTTATGCTTCGATCAATATAAGTTAATTTGTCTACAACTTCGCCTACTAAATTAAGAATTATTCTTAATTACTCGCTTCTAGTAATTATACCTGTTAAGGGGGCGACTAACCCAAAATTTACGATTTTATAATTCATTTTTATACTTGAAAATAAGCCCAGATTTTTTTCGTTTTCTAAAATTACATACTGAATTCAATCTGAGCAAAAACACGATATCTTAAAATTTTCTCGATAGAAAAAAATCACAAAGATGCATCTAATTTTCACGAATTTTTCATTTATTGCCGTAACCGTGCATTGAACTAAGTTAATATTTTGACACGTTGTATAAAATTCTATCATTGAGAAGCCGACCTAGCGGTTTTATTTTAAATTTTGTATATTTATCGAGTTATTGAGAAAAAAACTAATTTGGCAATTAATCCGCGTCGTCCTTTTTTCACCTGGCATTTCATATGGGCGTGAGTGTGAAGAGAGAAGAACTATGTTTGATTTTTTGAGTTAGTCGCCCTCTTAAGTATTTTGTATAACCCTAATATTTTTGTTGAGTAATTAACGCAGACTTTTTTTTTTATGAAATAAGGGGGCAAACGAGCAAACGGGTCACCTGATGGAAAGCAACTTCCGTCGCCCATGGACACTCGCAGCATCAGAAGAGCTGCATGTGCGTTGCCGGCCTTTTAAGAGGGAATAGGGTAATAGGGGAGGATAGGGAAGGGAAGGGAATAGGGGAGGGTAGGAAAGGGAATAGGGTAGGGGATTGGGCCTCCGGTAAACTCACTCACACGCGAAACACAGCGCAAGCGCTGTTTCACGCCGGTTTTCTGTGAGAACGTGGTACTTATCCGGTCGAGCCGGCCCATTCGTGCCGAAGCATGGCTCTCCCACGCTTAAAGACTTGTTCTGAATGGTCTAAAGAACATGACTACATTCATAACCAATACGTTTTTTTTTCTGGGATGATACACAAATGCTTAACAGCGTGAAAATAAGAGTCATCATGGCATCGCGTATCAAAATACTATAAACCTTTAAAAAAATAATAACATTAAAGATAGTCCCAATTCTTACAAATATATGTTAGTCAAAACAGGATCAAAAGTTAAAAGCATCCAAAGGTCAGATTTACTGCGGTTAGATTTCTAACTTATTACTGGTGTTAGGACTTAGGACAGGTCCTGACGAGGCCCGACGGTACGTAAAGAATCTTTGTTGGTTAGACATGTGATATGTGGAAGATGTTGACAAATAACAGCACAATGAGATGATGCATAGAGCAGTGTACAGCAGCGAGGATCAGAAACTTGGATATCTGGTTTCATGTTTTGTTTACTAAATAAAATAGAACTTTATGTAGCCGAATTATAGAATGTATCATAGCAATAGTGCTACTAATGTTGTTATTATTATTATGTAACGATGCGCGAATCAACGTTGCATAATCGCGATACAAAATTGCCTATATTCCACGAGCTTTTGCGCGCGGCTTCGCTCGCGTTAAGAAGTATTATTATATACAAACTTTCATCCCCTATTTGAACCCCTTGGGGTTGGAATTTATCAAAATTCTTTCTTAGCGGATGCCTACGTCATAACATCTACCTGCATGCCAAATTTCAGCCCGATCCGTCCAGTGGTTTGGGCTGTGTGTTGATAGATCACTATGTCAATCAGTCAGTCAGTCACCTTTGAGTTTTATATATAAAGATTGTTTGTCTTCGTTTTGTATAGTTAACCGACCCCTATAGTTAGCAGACTTACTTAAAGCTTGTACAGGCTCATCCTTACCTATAAAATCATTGTATAGATATAAAACATGCTGTGCTGATCCTACTTCTGATTTATTCCACTTGGTATTGTTTGGTTCAGGTGTATGCTAAGTCAGGCCTTCGGCAGGTGTGCGAAAACAAATACTGGACGGGCGCGGAATACTAATGTATGATATGGTAAACATTGCCATGTAAGTTAGGCCCTTAGATAATGTAAGCTACTGCTTATAAAATAATATGAAGACTAAAATTTATGATAACAAAGTGGCAGTTTTATTATACTTGTCAAGGCGCAAGCTTGTACAAATGTTTGTTGATTCCTTATAATCGAATATTATGCATGTAAGTTCCTGCATACACATGGGCAATTTTTTAATCCCGAAATTACTAAAATTTTTTGAAATTACTTTATGCATCGAAATAATTATAGTACATCATTAATTATTATTATTCCTTGCACCTTTACTCAAAAAGCTAGTATGAGAAAAAAGTTGAATTTGTTTAATTTTTAACATTTAAATTTTCATCTTTACACACTTAAATAATTCACAGAGGTATGTAACATTCCAAGCCAACAATAACCTAAACTCAGATAAGTATGGTCGGATGTTTAACCCTCAAATAACGTGTTCACAAAAAAGGTAAGTATACGGGAAACGTGATCCGGTGATGTCCAGACGTGAACATTATTATGTAATCAGTGTAGGTTAAACACGAGCCAGGATTTTTTAATGTAGGTTAAGTTAGTATTTTAAGTTATTTTACATTTACTCCTGAAAGTCATTAATTATTCATTCTGGAATAAATTTAATTTAATACAATTAATAAAGAATGATTAAAAAAAGTGAAGACAGTAAAAATTAGTCATTATTTTTGCTTTACAAAGTAAAAATAATGGCGAATTTTTACACATGCCAAGATACAGACTTAATCAAACATCAAAGAGCCGTTTTAAAAAGTAAACATTTAGTTTAATTAGCGTAAATCTGTGTACAATCAGACAGATACACCTACACAGTAGGGCCAGGGGTGTAGACAGTAATCGAAATATAATACAAATTATTGTTTTTTTGAGAGTTTGTTTTATAAAATTACCGAAAATGACATATTTTTACTCATTAACTTTATAATATTTTTATTTTATTTAATCTGTAATATCACGTGATTGCAAACAACCATCACAGAGTGTTCTTCTTCTTCTTCTTCTTTTATTAATGGCAAACATCTCCAAAACATTGCGTTTGACAGTGACAATTCGATGTCAAATCCATACAAAGATTTTTGTTGTTTGGAGGACCGCGACGTTATAGCGACGCCATGATGAACTTTAGCGTTTTAGCGGGAAATTTTAAAAATAAATTTAATAAAGTGTTTTTTTTAAATTTAAATAAGAGTGTATTTATTTTTTATACACATTTTTAGCTGTAACAAATGTCACCTGTAAAATAAATATATTTCCTAAAAATAGTCTACACCCCTATTAAGCTTAGGCCAAGCCTACGCGAACAGGCGTCTGCGAAGCGGAGCGTCAAGTTGTCAAATGTGTTTTTTGTATACAAAGCACACATTTGACAACTTGACGCTCCGCTACGCAAACGCCTGTTTGCGTATAAAGCTTAGCTTTATAATATTATTAGTTCGGATTCAACATTTTACGTTTACAACTACGTAAGCATAGAGTCGTAGTAAACACTAAACAATGCAGATCCGTAACCACTCGTGATCTCCGCGATCTTACTTTGTAATTTCGCAGCTGAGGATCAAAACGGGAACTCATTTTATACGGAAACACTTTGTATTAAAATTCCTTTAACGTTTTCAAAGCCCCAAGAATACTCTCTGAATATCGTTCGTCGCTTCCATAAATCCGATACGATATTAATTTTTATTTTATTCTAGTTCGGACTTAAAAGAATTTTTATTTATTTCAAAGAAGCTGAGAATTTAGTGCTTGAGATCTTTCAAACCTTTGTGCATTTGTGCGAGATGTATTTTTATACATTTTTTTCTCTTGTAGTGTTTAATTTAAAAACGGGAATTTCACTAATTGGTTTTAAAATACTTATGAAATGGTACTTTTTCGTAACAAAATATCTTCTGGCTACAAACAACGACTACGAAATCTTGCGATTTGGACATTTCGAAGATTAGACTTGCATCTGTACCAGGAATTCGCAATGAATCTACTCCCTTAGGAGTATTTTCGTATTTTCTTCCAAATCTTGGACCTACTCCCGTAAATATAAAAAAAAAACTCTGTAACTTTGTGGCCCCAACAGCTACAAAGTTTTAGCTTACACATTCATTAAATTAAATTACTAATTAATACAACTTGAGTTGCTGGGAATGTGAAATTGATTTTACTTCAGAAGCATGCGGCAATTTATCAAAAACGGTGTTTCTTACGCCGCGCTCCTTCATACGATTACAGCGCACCCATATTTTATGCTAGCGATAGGGTGACCATCATTTGTATAGAAGAAACAGGGATGCTTTTATCTTTACACGTTAACATAAATGTTATTGAGTACTTTAGTGAGTTCTGACGCACAGCGTAAGCTGGAATTTAAAGTCAGTTTTATCTTATCCTTATCATTTTACTTTGAACAGAAAAAAAAAGTTACTTATTAAGCACAACTGCGTTCGCCGAATTTAAACTATAGGGAGGTTAGTGAAACCCAAGTATTATCTTTAACAACTAAAACTCAAAGTCGGATTTTGAACTACTAACGGCTGACGTTTTATGTAATATTGATTACCTACATTAAAATTCACCGCAATCTATTAATCGTGCTATCATAGTTTTTAAAATTTTTCACAATATTATATACAGACAGGCAACTGAGCGTTATGCGTATATTTTACTTTAGGGCTTTCATGCATATTTTCAAAGTAGCATATATTCAAATAGATTGAAAACAACAGTTTTTACACAAATATTATCAACATAACATAATAATATTATTATGGCATCGACCGTCAACGCATATTATTCAATAACAAAAACAACTTGCATAACACAAAATGTTATCAACACAAAACTCATATAACGCGGGACTTGTCCCTGTAACAACACAGCCATGGTGCATGCAAATGAGTAGAAAGTTGTTGATGTTTCGCAGCCAGGACACCTGAGTACTGAAACGTGAGAGCTAAGTGCTTCGACGTACACCATGTACGCGATAACGTGTTACAGATATGGCACACTTTACTAGTTTTATATAATACTAGCAGTTGCTTGCGACTTCGTCCGCGGCAATAATATTATAGTAGTATGTCTGCAGGCTGATAGAAAGTTGAAAGTACAAAATATGAATGAACAAATATAAAAATTAAAAATATATCCTCCTCCTTTATTGGAAGTCGGTTAAAAGGTAGCCTAAGTTACTCCTTATTATATCCGCTATCTGCCAAAAAAAAATCCCGTCAAAATCGCTCCAGCCATTTCAGAGATTAGCCGGAACAAACAGACAGACATACAGACAGACAACAATTTTAAAAAATGTTGTTTTGGTGTATGTACCCTATGTAGATTCATATGCATGTTGTAAAAAATGGTTCTTTCAATATTACAAACAGACACTCTAATTTTATTTATATGTATGTATAGATGTATAGATATAGCCAGATATGGAACACTTTACTAGTATAAGCGGAACTTCACAGCTTTTATGCGAGACTATACAAGCGTTATAGTAACTTATTTATTTATTGGGTTAGTAATCTGTTTTTAAGTAATAGTTTAATATAGTCCTGCAATCCACAAAGACGCGCCGGACGCGCCCCACCAATTTTTGGGTGAGCAATGAGCATCTTTCCTTTTGATCGTGACGCCTTCGCTTAATTGGTCTATTTTATTGTAGTGTGCGCGTGCACTCATAGTGTGTACCGATAACACTCAAACATTGGCGAAAGCTTTTAATGTGTTAAGTCGATTCTAAATATAAGAACAACAAAGATGAAATAACAAAATCTTATTAATTTCACAGCTTCATTGTATAAAAATCAAAGCTTTATTCAAATAGAGTTTAACGTTGTGAAGTCATCGGAAAATCCAAGATTTTTATGAAATATTGAAAGTGCACCCGTCTTTATAATCCTCATTTAAATGCAAAGCTTCGAAAACGAGTCGCGGCAAAACCAATCATTTACTGACTGGTATATAACGAGAAACATTCATCCTATTTACACTTCTGTTTGTTTTTTTTCTGTGTCAAATAATATTTAAAACAGAAAAATTGAAATATCATAATATTACTTAGTATGATGAAAATATTATAATAACTTGCTGACGCCGAAACGCCAAAATTTATTTATCGCGATGGAACCGTACATTTTTCTAGGATAAAAAGTATCATATTATATCCTTTTTCGAGACTCATGGTATTTCCATAACGAGTTTCAGCAAAATTCATTAAGAGTCCGGGTGCCATCGAAATTCTTATACAAACGTAATACCAAGATCATTTCCCATACGAGAATATTTACCATATTTGAGTTATTATTCAGCTTAACATAGTAATTACCTTGGTTCCTGTACAAAGATTCACTGAAAAATTTTAACATAAGTACTTACCAAAAATATGAACGATTACAATATTTACATACTAAATTGTAATCGTTCATATTTTTGGTATGTTAATATTTTGCAGTGAATCTTTGCAGGAACCTAGGTAATTACTATCTTAAGCTGAATAATAACTCAAATATGGTAAATATTCTCGTATGGACAATGATATTGGTATTACGTTTGTATGAGAATTTCGATGGCACCCGGACTCTTAAGCGGTTTGGGCGTGAAGAGGTAACAGACAGATACACTTTCGCATAAATAAAATAAAAAATATATATAAATACTAAGGTATGTATAATTGTCATTTGTAATATTTTTGTTTAATTCAAAGAGAATATAATCACTACGTGGTTTAAAAATAAATAAAAATAAAATATCTTTTTATTCGAAATGGGTATCATGATACACTTTTTGAAAGTCGAACGAAGAAACTACGTTGCCTACCACCGGCAGTTTAGTTTATTACAAACTACAAATTAATATATTATTATGTATTTTATGGAACTATTAGTTTTTAAGTAAAAATTGTATTATATTAAGCTAATTTAAAAAAAAAAAACTGTTTGTTTCCTAAAGAAAGTAAAATAAAAATAAAAAATTATTATTAGCAAACATATTTGGCATGCTGAATTGCATAGGCATGTTAAGGCACAAGTTTCTAGCTTGTCAAATGATGCTGGTTTCTGGCATGCCGACTCACGCGGTTGATATGGTTGGTGGTATTATGAAGATTGGCACAGTGCACTGCGTGGTTTCTATATTATGCCATTCCTTGTGAAAGTTTGTACTATGCGGCTTGGATTATGATTATGGTATTCTAACTATGGTATTCTAATTATGGTTTCTAATTCTAATTATTCTAATTATGGTAAAATCATACGTGGGAGAGCCATGCTTCGGCACGAATGGGCCGGCTCGACCGGAGAAATACCACGTTCTCACAGAAAACCGGCGTGAAACAGCGCTTGCGCTGTGCTTCGCCGAGTGAGTGAGTTTACTGGAGGCCCAATTCCCTTCCCTATCCACCCCTATTCCCTTCCCTTCCCATCCCTACCCTCCCCTATTACCCTATTCCCTCTTAAAAGGCCGGCAACGCACCTGCAGCTCTTCTGATGCTGCGAGTGTCCATGGGCGACGGAAGTTGCTTTCCATCAGGTGACCCGTTTGCTCGTTTGCCCCTTCTTTCATAAAAAAAAAACACATTTACTCAGTCAGGGTGGTCTGAAGCGTGGATCGGTAATATCGGCAAAATGGTTGACGCTTTAGTTATAATTGTGTCTAATAATATACAAAAGTGTGTCTAAGACCTCTTCAGGCTAAAACCACTGACCTGCTCAGTAAAATATTATTTTGAATTCTTATGATTCCAAGAAAGGATGACCTTTTATTAAACACAAATACAAGGTGCCCACGCCATAGATTAAATGCACGAAGTTCACATTCACTATGCGAAAACAAGACAGGATTTTCTATGTAAATATCAACTAATTGATCTTAAGGGGGCGACTAACCCTAAATTGTCGATTTTAAAATTCAGTTTTATACATAAAATAACCCCGAATTGTTTCATTTTCTAAACATAGATACTACTTATATTTCCGAGGATCCGATCTAGCGAAAACACGATATCTTAATTTTTTCTCGATAGAAAAAAAAATACAAAGATGCAGCTAATAATTTTCACGAATTTTTCATACATTGCCATAACCGTACATTAAACTAAGTTAATATTTTAACACATTGTATAAAATTCTATCATTGAGAAGCGGATTTTTAAAATGTTGTATATTTATCGAGTTATTGAGAAAAAACTAACTTGGCGATGATTCCGCGTCACGTCCTTTTTCACCTGGCATATGATATGAAAGACGGGCGTAAGTGTGAAGAGAGAAGGACGATGTTTGATTTTATGCGTTAGTCGCCCTCTTAATATTAATATATTATGCTCGTGTGCTCGTCAACGAAGCAATCTTCAAGATAAATCACGACCAACACCGATAATAACTTCCATATCAATAATACGAGCTGTAATTATTCTGTTCCCATACAAATGTATTGGATGAATGGAATGGATGTTTGCTATGGTCCAAACCAAGTTTTTTTTTTTTTTTTTTTTATATGAAAGAAGGGGGCAAACGAGCAAACGGGTCACCTGGTGGAAAGCATCTTCCGTCGCCCATGGACACTCGCAGCATCAGAAGAGCTGCAGGTGCGTTGCCGGCCTTTTAAGAGGGAATAGGGTAATAGGGGAGGGTAGGGATGGGAAGGGAAGGGAATAGGGGAGGGTAGGGAAGGGAATAGGGTAGGGGATTGGGCCTCCGGTAAACTCACTCACTCGGCGAGATGCAAGTTATAAAATGTAATATTGTCAATAATCTGTCTATCGCGCGAGAATAGGACATTTTTCATAGTAAAAATATGTATGTGTCCTATTCTGGGACTCAATGTCTTTATTAAACAGTTCAGTGACTTCCAAAGATATAACAGACATACACACTTAAGGTTTTACAATTTTAGTAAGCATATTGTTTTATACATACATCTTCTTTTCCCATTTTCTTACGTTATTGTTCAATAACAATAACGTATGGAAATGGGAAAAGAAGATGTATGATTTAATTTAAAAATTAATTAATGTTACGAGTAGTCAAGTTCTATAGTTGGCTTCGTGTGAAGAACTACAGTTTCACAGTAGAAAATTATTTCTAATGTAAGTATGTTAATACAATGGTTTTTTTCATAAAATGTTTATATGTTAGCTTTTAATGAATTTTTATCTTGATTTAAAAAATTATAATTATAATTAATCAATTTTGTTTCTGTATTATATATTTTATTAAAAAAAATTGAGGATTGTATTATAATTTATTTTAGATTATATTCTTAATCACTCACAAACGTTCTTAATCACTATGTAAACGTAGTATATGCTACTGATTGAAAATCATATTCATCATCATCATCACGATCATTAAATGCAAAACGGGTCACCTGATGGAAAGCAACTTCCGTCGCCCATGGACACTCGCAGCATCAGAAGAGCTGCAGGTGCGTTGCCGGCCTTTTAAGAGGGAATAGGGTAATAGGGGAGGGTAGGGATGGGAAGGGAAAGGAATAGGGGAGGATAGGAAAGGGAATTGGGCCTCCGGTAAACTCACTCACTCAGCGAAACACAGCGCAAGCGCTGTTTCACGCCGGTTTTCTGTGAGAACGTGGTATTTCTCCGGTCGAGCCGGCCCATTCATGCCGAAGCATGGCTCTCCCACGTCTAATTCGTATTTATGTCCGGTGCGCCACAAACTGTTGCGGTTACGAGTGCAAGAGAAATGTTTCATTATAATTCCGAATTTCCACACCTAACACAACATTACCGGTGTAGCCTTATAAATATCCAAATACATACCTTGTTTTTGGCCACTAAAAATTGGGTTATGATGAGTAAGTGGTTATATAAACGTGTAGTGTAGTTTTATTGAGCGTCTATGATTGCCCACAATCGATATAGAAACCTTAGCTCATTTGCCAAGTAGTATAAGTAGTACTTTAATAATATAATAACAACAGTAGTCATCAGTGAGGAGATTAGGTTCTTAACATTTTTATTATTTCTTAAAATATGTTACCAAACTGTATACTAAATTTCGATAAGTAAACGCTGTCTTTTAAATATGACGCTACGTCAGCCAGATCGGTGCAAAATGAGCTGTATATTATGAAAATGCTTCCTATTTTCTCGTTCAAAATATAAAGTGCCAAGGAATATACAAAGGTTTTTCATAGAAAACTTAATGTTATTGAGTGCTTATGCTACGGCGCTACGAAGGCGCTACGATGGCGCTACGGCGTAGCACCTGTTCTACGAAGTGCTACGGATGTTTTATCGATGGTTCGTGTTTAATAATATTATCATTGTATTCTTATAATTTAAAGTAAAACACCCAAATATTATCACTCTAAGAGATCATACTATAGAAAATTCTAGTATTTGCGTTCATAGAATTTTCAAATAAAAATCGAAGGTGCGAAAAATTCGCGTGTTGGGTCTCAATGCGTTTATAATCTTGTGTACATATTTTTTGTCAAGATAAGTCTAAACAGCTTACCGCATTTGAGTTTTCCCTAACATATGACCTCAAGCTGTTTTATGACCATAATTTTAAAGGAATATACACTTAATACCTATTGTACCCTATTAAGGGTCCATTGCGTTTTAGTAAAACATATCCTTTCTAAGCTAACTTTATTAATAGTACCTGGATGACCGAGCTTTGCTCGGTATAGCAAACACTCATTGACTTCGTGTTACTTAATAACGCCATCTGCTGGTCGTTAAAACAATTTGTTGCTAACAAAATAGTATTATTATTCGCCAATAGATGTCAGGAAGAGTCATATTTTTCAGTTTATCGATTATCTATAAAACACGAATAAAAAGACATTTTCTGAAAATGATTCCTAGCTAGATCGATTTATCGCCCCCGAAACCCCATATATACTAAATTTCATGAAAATCGTTGGAGCCGATTCCGAGATTCCAACTATATATATATATATATATATATATATATATATATATATATATATATATATATATATATATATATATATATATATATTGCTCGTTTAAAGATATAAGAAGATTATCACGTATTTACTTTTCTTACTTAATACAATCCTATAAATATTTATTGAAGTACTATTTTTTTTAATTGCAGTTTTTTAAAACTTCGCGGAAATTATTCTTTAGCCTCGCTCTTTTGTCACGTAGATTATTTAGAACAAATATGAAAAAGAAATATATCCAGATGAACAAAAACATAAATGTAAAAAGGTCTAGCCGTTTCAGAGGAGAATTTTATATATAATAATATACAAGAAAAACAAAATATATTTTTATCCAATGTAATTTCGAAGTAAAAATATATAAGGAGAATTAAGTGAATTATATTAATCGTTCATCACGCGTAATTCGGTGTGTCATAAATTACCATAAAATGTTCTTTACGGCCATTGTCGGATTTCCTCTAAGACCTATAAAAGTGGGCCGTTTTATGGACGGCATTTAATGTTTTTCGTCAGATATTCAAATTAATACACGTACATTTAAAACGCTTTTACGTTATCCATTTCAATTTATTTAATACACTGTGAGTCCGAGAAATTTATAAATAACTAGCTTTTGCCCGTGGCTTCGCTCGCGTTAAGAAGTATTATTATTAATAATTAGGAATCATAGTCTCAGCCCGATCGGTTTATAATTGGCAAAGTTTCATACAAACTTTCATTCTCTATTTTATCCCCTTGGGGGTAGAAGTGATCAAAATCCTTTCTTAGCGGATGACGTAATAACATCAACCTGCATGCCAAATTTCAGCCCGATCCGTCCAGTGGTTTGGGCTGTGCGTTGATAGATCACTATGTCAGTCAGTGATAGTTAGTCAACTTTGAGTTATAATAACTAGTCTAAATATTGTATAAATACAATATTTAGACTAGATGACGCCGGCAACTCCGTTGCGCCAAAATTCGTTTATCACGTTTATCGTACATTATTTCGGGATAAAAAGTATCTTATGTCAATTCCTGCGACTCAAAGTGACTCCAAATTTCAGCAAAATTGATTCAGCGCGGTTTGGGCGTAAAGAGGTAACAGACAGACAGATACACTTTCGCATTTATATTATTATCAAGTATGGATAGTATGGGTACGGAAGAGGTTATAATAGAGTATTTTGCGATTGTGTTTGGTCTGGATTTTGCGTCAGGTGAGCCAAAATCTTTTCGATTTCGCTTCGTTATAGAATCGCCGATGAAAATGTATTGAATTGACATAAACGTTCGTTAATATGACGTTGACGTTCGACTCGTCTTATGTCAATTCCATACATTTTGACCGGCGATTCTATAACGAAACTAAAACAAAAAAGTTTCGGCTAAATGGCCAGGTCCTCGACCGCTGATAGCGCTCGTGCACAGTTTACAGCTATTAGAAGCTTTTCGAAAAGAATGAAAAGCGGAAGTGTTGCTATAACAATGATCGCAGTTTTATATAACTATTATAATAGGATATATTATTACTGCTATGTTTACTAGAGGCATCATCAGCATAGACAGTAAAGGCACAATTCCGTGCATCGCGATCGATCGCGGCCGCGCGCGGCCTACGACTGTCGTCGACCGATCGCGACAATAGTCAGTGTATGATAATGTATGGCACCACTTCTGAGGCCCGCGACAGACGCGCGCGGCCGTGTCTTTAAGTATACAATACATACACGTATTAAGAGGATTCCACACCGCCCTTTTTTCTATACAAACGCTGTCCCCTGTTTCCTCCCTGGATAATGCTAGTAGAGTTATAATTTTTTTCCTGAATATCTACGGCCACTAATACAATGTCCCTATGTTTTCTTTTTTTTCATAATTTAATTATTAAATAAGATATGAACGTTTAAAAACCCAAAAAAATGGCCAGATTTTCCACTGTGTTCAAACGTCCAGAAAACAGATTTGGCTAAATTATACAAAAAAAGCAAAACATAGGAACACAGCTCAAGCCTTTTTTTAATCTTTAATGAAAAAAGTACTTAAATCGGTTAAGTTTTGGAGAAGGAATCAGGGGACAACGAATCGTTGATTTTCTGGATTTTCTGCAGTTGTCTCTATCGCGTTCTGCGGTATAGGCTTGAGGTAAGGGAGACAGCTATAGATATTACACGTACTTTTTTTCATTTCTCTAGCCCCTGTTGTATCCTCTTAACTTCATGACACGGCCGCGCGCGGCTTACGACAGTCGTCGGTCGCGCGCGTCTGTCGCGGGCCCGGGAAGCGGTGCCATACATTTTCATACTCTGACTATTGTCGCGAGCGGCCGACGACAGTCGTATGACGCGCGCCGCCCCGATCGATCGCGATGCACGGAATTGTACCTTTGACAAAAGTTCTGTTCGACGTTTGACAACGTCAATATTCTGATACGACGTGTGCAACATGTCGGATTATTTACTGAATGTGCTAGTAGCGCCCTCTGTGCCGACCTTTTCGTATTACAGAAGGATATTAAGAAACCAGTTGTTAATGTTTTATTTTGAATTCAAATAGTTACAACTGGCGCCTTTTTCAAAATCGGTTAAAAGCCCGATTATGCCGCGGGGACTCCTCGTTATTCGATACACGCCAAAACACTCAGACGAATAATTTGAAACATTTCATGTTGATGGATGTTAATTTAAAATGATGAGTTTCCTAACATTCATATTAAATATCGGACATTAAATATTAAATTTGTTTTGTTGCTTGTCACAATGTTTATTAAAATCAATTAATTTTTCATATTATATTGTTTCTATCATAGTCTGGCTAGAAGTGTATATTATAGGTATGCATAATTGTATAATGTAATAAGGTTATGGTTACCTATAATAAGAAATTGTTAATAGGTACAATAGATCGTACAAAGTCGTGATACAAACTTCTTTGTGCAGCACTTTGTTTTCGCGCCGGACTTGCTACTAATCTACTAAATCTATACTAATATTATAAATGCGAAAGTGTGTCTGTCTGTCTGTTACCTATTCACGCCCAAACCGTTGAACCGATTTTGTTATTTGGTATGTAGATACTTTGAGTCCCGGAAAAGGACATTTAGGATACTTTTTATCCCGGAAAAATGTACAATTCCCTCGCGATAAACTATTTTGGGCGCAACGGAGTGCCCGCATCATATAGTTTTATATTGTTACGGTACATGGTATACGGACACGTGGTGCACAAGTACATACTCGAACCTTCTAAAAAGGTCCAGTGTTTGTTTACGTGTTTACCCTTTATTTGTTAGCGTGTTTGAATTTAGACCTTATGACTGAGTCCATAAGGTCTAAATTAAATTCAACTTACTGCACTTATCGCAAGGACGGCAGTTTTATTGTGGCACATACCCGAGCCTACTAGAAATTTCCCACGGTTGTTTACTTGTTTACGTGAAATCGGGAAATTTCTGGAATTCGTCTCGCCATATAAAAAGAGCCGCAGGCAGGCCCGGCAATTCAGTTCGGTTCGAGCGATCATCAAGGCGATTTCGGAGTGAACACAAGTGAACAATAGTGAGTGAACCAGTAAAACCTGCGACTTGGCTACGACCTAGGACAGTGATAGTGCTTAGTGATTGGACCTAGTGATTAGTGTTTGGACTTAGTGCTAAGTGTTGTGACCTAGTGTTTAGTGCAGTGTTAATAAAGTCTTCAAGAGAGTCACCAGGTCTTTCTCTCCAAATCCTCGAACCCTAGCACGTAACAACTGGTGTCAGAAGTGCGATTTGGAGATGCCATTGACTCCGAGAGAGGACTTCAAGGGGAGTGTCAGGACAAGGGCGCAGCGAGCTGCTGCCATTGACTCCGAGAGAGGAGTTGCGGAGGCCACACCCACTGGGGACCAAGCTCCGCCCACTGAGGGACAGGCCCCACCCACTGGCCCCGCCCACATGGCTCCGCCCACTGGCCACGCCCACCAGGCTCCGCCCACTTTGGATGAAGCCACGCCCACTGGCTCCGCCCACCGGGACACGCCCACTGACCACGCCCCTCAGGCTCCGCCCACTTTGGGCATGGCCACGCCCACTGGCTCCGCCCACCAGGCCACGCCCACTCAGGCCACGCCCACTGGCCCCGCCCACCAGGCCCCACCCGTAGCTCCTACAGCCCCCCAAGTGGCCCTTCATTTAGAAAGTTTAATTGAATTAATGGAGCTGCAAAGGGCTGAAATCAGAGCGATTCGAGAGGCACAAGACCGTAAGCTCAGCGCGTTGCAAGAGTCACAAGAGTCACATGATCGCAAGCTCGGCGCTTTGCAAGAGTTACAAGAACGCAAGCTCGGCGCTTTGCAGGAGTCACAAGAGCAACAAAAGGACCTCCAAGAGAAAGCGCTTCTGGCCATAAAGGATGTCAGTGACACGGTGACTAAGCTTCGTAAAGATGTCGACGTAATGGACGAACGCGTTACCGGGTTAGGAGTGGATGTGGAAAATGTGAAAACCGGCCTCACTGAACTACAGAAGAAAGTAGTGCGCCTGGAAACCACAGGAATCGCGGCGTCTAGTGGAGCTTCCGTAGTGGTACAAGGACCAAGAGTTAAAGTGCCACCATACGACGGTACTACTTCCTGGAACGCTTATCGTCAGCAATTCCAGACGGTTGCTTCTGCCAACGGATGGACTGACGAACAATGCCTGACCGCTCTCACTGTCGCGCTCAGAGGGCAAGCCTTGTCAGTCCTGGAGGCACATACAGGAAATGGGTTCAAAGACCTGATGGAAGCCCTTGAATCCAGATACGGGGAGCGACACCTGGAGCACGTGTTCCGTGCTCAACTTCGTGACAGAGTCCAGCGCTCAGGAGAAGGATTACAACAATGGGCGCTGGAAATTGAAAAACTCGTCAAGAAGGCACACCCAGGAGCTGACGCCAAGATGGTCGACACGAATATTGTGCAAGCATTTGTCGACGGAATCAGGGATCTGGAGGTCAGAGCTGCGGTGAGGCTTCGTCACCACACCTCGCTTAAGGAAGCATTGGCGCATGCTTTGGAAGTCGAGGCTGTTCGCCGTGACATACGACAGACCCATAAGATCCACGAGGTCTCTGAGGAAGTCAAGGAGGTCAAGGCTCCCACGAAGAAAAGTTTTGGAGCCATGTGCTACAAGTGCGGCGAGAGGGGCCATCTTCAGCTCAACTGCCCGCAGAAGGAGACCCAGATGGCAAGAATGAAAAGGCTCGAGGAACAAATGGAGGAGCTGAAGAAGCAAGGGGCTTCGTCCCCTGTCCGGGAGCAGGGAAACGAATAAAAGCCAGGACTAAGGGGCGAGTGCTGGCTGACACGGAGGAAGCCCCAATAACGGTTGTCTCCCAAGCAAGTAGCGGGAATAGTCTGGTGATTCAGGGGACTATTAACGGGATGGACTGCAAAATGACTCTAGACACAGGAGCCTCTAGAACAATAGTGAACCCAAATTTGATAAAAGCCGCAAGGAGGCACAAGAGGAGAATTAACTGTCGGCTTCTTACCGCCTCCGGTCAGCCAATACCCGTCCTGGGAGAAATGTCAGTTACGATGAATGTGGGGGAGTCCTCATACCCTCATGACGTTATCGTGGCTGAGATTATGGATGATTGCATCTTGGGTTTGGATTTCATGAAGAAGCACAACTGCAGAATTAATGTCGCTGACGGAGTTTTCAAGTGTGGTGAAGAAGAAATTTTCATCCTTGGAGGCGCCTGCGGGAAAGTTGAATGTGTAAAGAAAGTCATAATACCTGGACGTGCGGAAGCTCGGGTGCTGGTGAAACTACCGCCAGCTGGAAAGAAGAAGTTGAATAGATGCGTGTTGATCGAAGACACACCTACCAAGACATCAGCGCAAAAACTGATGACGGCGAGAACCCTTGTTAGTGGAAGCAGTAACGCTGTGGTCAGGGTTTTGAATCTTGCTGATCGCGAGATCTGCTTGAACAAAGGTGACGTCATTGGAAAGTGCGAGGAAGTTGTCTGGATGAGAAAGTGTAGTTCGATCACAGGCTCAGACTCAGCAAACACCAGCAACTATGGAATAGTGACTGAGCTACTCGATGACTGCAAGAGTAATCTGACTTATTCGCAGGGCATGAAAGCTAAGAAGTTTTTACAACGCCACGCGAATATCTTCTCCAGTCAGGAAGGCGACCTTGGAAGAACGTCGATGGTTCAGCACAGGATAGATACCGGAAGCGAGAACCCAATTCGTCAACGAGCAAGACGGATACCCATTGCAAAGGAAAAAGAAGTTGAAGGCCTTTTGGAGGACATGAGAAGGCATAAGATCATTGAACCGTCTGCAAGTCCGTGGTGCTCACCGGTTGTATTAGTGAAAAAGAAAGATGGCAGCACAAGATTTTGTGTGGACTACAGACGTCTCAATGATGTCACCAAGAAGGACAGTTATCCATTACCTCGAATTGACGACACTCTGGATACCTTGAGTGGCATGAAATGGTTCTCGACCCTGGACCTGAAATCTGGATACTGGCAGGTGGAAATTCATCCAAAAGACAAAGAGAAGACAGCTTTCTCCACCGGTAAAGGTTTATGGCAGTTTAACGTCATGCCCTTTGGATTGTGCAACGCACCTGCCACATTTGAGCGACTCATGGAGTGTGTACTGGCAGGCTTAGTTGGAGAGGCTTGCTTAGTCTACTTGGACGACGTCATCATTGTTGGCCGCGACTTCGAGGACCATTTGCGAAACTTAGAACGAGTTTTCGCCAAAATAGAGGGGGCCAAGTTAAAGTTGAATCCGAAAAAGTGTCGTTTATTCAGGAGTAAGGTGAACTATCTCGGCCATGTTATCTCCAGTGATGGAATTCAGACGGACCCGGAGAAACTAGAAGCAGTCCAAAATTGGCCAACCCCTAAGAACAAAACCGAAGTGCGGGCATTTCTCAGCCTATGCTCCTACTACAGGCGTTTTGTTAAGGGATTCTCAGAGATAGCCAAGCCATTACATCGGCTGACAGAAGATAAACGACAGTTTATTTGGGACGAGACTTCCGAAGATTCTTTTCAGAAACTAAAGAAACATCTGTGTGAAACACCAATCCTGGGGTATCCACAACCTGAAGGTCAGTTTATAGTCGACACGGACGCAAGCAACACGGCTATTGGAGGGGTGTTATCTCAAAAACAGGGTGAAAGAGAAGTTGTAGTTGCATATTTCAGCAAATCTTTATCTAAGCCAGAGAGAAACTACTGTGTGACAAGAAGAGAACTCTTGGCTGTCGTAAAGACGCTACAACATTTCAGCAAGTATCTCATCGGCAGACAGTTTCTACTGCGAACAGATCACGCAGCCTTGAAGTGGCTACTACAATTCAAGAACCCAGAAGGCCAAGTAGCTCGATGGATAGAACAACTCCAGGAGTATGACTTCAAGACGGAACACCGCAGCGGAAAGTCGCATGGGAATGCCGACGCACTCTCACGAAGGCCGTGTTCAGAAGACTGCAAACATTGTGTTAAGCAGGAATCTAATGAAGTAACATTAAAGTTAACGAAAACAAGTCCTTTGGGTCCATGGGAGAATGATGGTATGAGAGAGGCTCAAGAAAGAGATGACGACCTTCGACACATCATCACATGGAAGAAACGGGATGACGTAAAGCCAATCTGGAGTGAGGTTGCACCCACTGGCGCTGTCACTAAGGCGTACTGGGCGCAATGGGACAGTCTGATTCTTCAAAACGGAATACTTTACCGGAAATGGGAGAAGACTAACGGTAGAGAGTTCCATCTTCAGATAGTGGTCCCAAGAACGAGAGTACCGGATGTTCTCCGTGAAATGCATGATGGCGTATCAGGAGGTCATCTAGGAGTAAAGAGGACGTTAACAAAAGTGCGAGAACGATTCTACTGGTTGCATTGTCGAGACGATGTACAGGATTGGTGCCGCAAATGTACTACTTGCGCTGCAGTGAAGGGACCACAGACAAGGAGCCGTGGGAGCCTGCGCTTGTATAACGTTGGCGCACCGTGGGAACGAATCGCAGTTGACGTAGCTGGGCCATTTCCTGTAACGGAATCAGGAAACAAGTATTTTATGGTTGTCATGGATTACTTCACCAAATGGCCAGAAGTGTTCGCCATACCAAACCAGGAAGCTACAACAGTTGCTTCTAAGCTAGTCGAAGAAGTAATATCTCGCTTTGGTGTGCCTCTAGAAATCCATTCCGATCAGGGCAGGAATTTCGAATCGCAGGTCTTCCAGGACGTGTGCAGAATTTTGGGAATGCATAAAACGAGGACCATCGCGTACCATCCACAGTCTGATGGAATGGTTGAGAGATTTAACCAGACCCTTGAGAGGCATTTGGCGAAATTGGTAGATGACAAACAAAAGGACTGGGACAAGTATATACCACTCTTCCTTCTGTCGTACCGTACCGCCGAGCATGAGAGCATAAAAGCTACCCCGGCGTATGTCAATTACGGTAGAGAACTACGAGTACCAGTAGACCTTTTGACAGGAGGATCACCGGAAGAACCAAAGACCGTACCAGATTATGTCTGCGATTTAAGGGAAAAGATGCGCTATATACACGCCATGGTTCGGGAAAATGGGTTACAGTCAAGTGAGAACATGAAGACCAGATACGACCGGAAATCGAATACAAGCGGCTTCGAAGAAGGGTCACTGGTGTGGCTGCATAACCCAACTCGCCGCAAAGGCAGATCTCCAAAGTTGCAGACCAAGTGGGACGGCCCATACAAAGTGGTTACCCGATTGAATGATGTGACTTACAGGATTCAAAAGCAACCAAGAGGGACATTCAAAGTGGTACACATAGACCGTCTGGCGCGATACCATGGCAGTAACAATGATGCTCGGGACGAGCATCTCTAAGAGGGGAGTAGTGTTACGGTACATGGTATACGGACACGTGGTGCACAAGTACATACTCGAACCTTCTAAAAAGGTCCAGTGTTTGTTTACGTGTTTACCCTTTATTTGTTAGCGTGTTTGAATTTAGACCTTATGACTGAGTCCATAAGGTCTAAATTAAATTCAACTTACTGCACTTATCGCAAGGACGGCAGTTTTATTGTGGCACATGCCCGAGCCTACTAGAAATTTCCCACGGTTGTTTACTTGTTTACGTGAAATCGGGAAATTTCTGGAATTCGTCTCGCCATATAAAAAGAGCCGCAGGCAGGCCCGGCAATTCAGTTCGGTTCGAGCGATCATCAAGGCGATTTCGGAGTGAACACAAGTGAACAATAGTGAGTGAACCAGTAAAACCTGCGACTTGGCTACGACCTAGGACAGTGATAGTGCTTAGTGATTGGACCTAGTGATTAGTGTTTGGACTTAGTGCTAAGTGTTGTGACCTAGTGTTTAGTGCAGTGTTAATAAAGTCTTCAAGAGAGTCACCAGGTCTTTCTCTCCAAATCCTCGAACCCTAGCACGTAACAATATAAATTGGTTTTACCTTAATCTTTAGTTAGGAGAGATTTTAGCACTTTAAATAATATTTAAAGTATAATAATTATCTGTAAAAATAGTATGTAACAGTATTTATAATGTAGATTGTATACTTAAAATACGTCCTTAAACAAAAGAGACTTTGTAAAAGTCTAAGCACATAGCTGCCCCTCGTAGAAACTCGTACTGCATTGTAAAAATACCAGGCAGTATGTGCCAACATTTTGTGTACGCATTTTGTTATCTGGAGTCATTTCAATGCATAACAGACACGGAAAAGTTAAAACTAACTGAAAGTTTGCCGGTAGTATTTTCTTACTAATATTTCACGGGTTTTTCCAGTTTTGTTCCGCTAGTTTTACAGGAATTTTCAAACGAACTGCACAGGGATATTTTGTAAACTATTTGACATCTCGATTTTCGCGAAAAATGGCTTTGAAGTTTACTAGCTGTCGTCGCCTACTTTTCTATCTTATTTATCTTTTATGTCTATTTTAATAGGAGAACACGTTAATAAGTCACAAATGTTATTTTTTCTGTCATAACGAATCTACTTTTTTCACATATTCATCGAAAATACTAGACTAGTATTTTAGGGCTATGTTATAAATAAGAGAATAAATTAATATATTTGATAGAATTAATATTATAGCTTTTGAGAACCTGATAGGTTAGTACACAGATAGTTAGATATACAACACTTAGAGAAAAAGAGCGAGTATACATATTTAATATTCAGATATAGACTGCAAAAATCATTACCTTTCAGGCTTCGCTGTAGTATTATAAACCCGCTCTTACCGTCATACTCGCGCGCGTCACCTGAAGACATTTAATTTTAAGATTAAACTTCAATTTAATGAAGAGTTTAAGTCTAAACACACTAGGCCGAAAAAACGCGGCCGAAGTTCGGCAAGATTACGCCTGCAATGTATTTTAAAAAGCTGATGACACACCATGCTGAAATTACTTCGCGAAATTGTATGCACAGCGCATTGCAAGCGTAATCATGTCGAAATTCTGCCGCGTATTTTCGGTCAAGTGTGTTTAGTTTGACAGATATTGTATGAGACTTATGTCAAAATCTTTATTAAATTATCGTCAAATAATATTAACTAGAGATCGCCCAATGGTCGAAATTCGACCTTAATTTCAACGACATTAGGACTACTACCTATATTTAAAAAATATATTGACTTTATCATATTTTTTTCAACTCTCGTCTCTGGGACCCAGCTGATCTCAGACTGGCCGTGTAAGCATTGTCTAATAGTATCTAAGTTTCAATAAATAAAACTATAATCCATTTTCAATTTGTCAACTTGTTGTCAACAGACTTCAACCATAAATAAAAGAGTATAATTCATGTGCATAGGCTTGTCAATCAAAAATCTGTCATTTTTCCTTGTGTGTGTGTTGTAGTGTGTGTAATGTTTTATTTGTTAAAAAAATGTATGATAAAAGCATAATTTCAAAATAATATTAGCTCGATGCGCTTCACCATATAAACTATAACTGTGCAAAATTTCATTCACCTACGTTACCCCATTTTTCTTCAAAAGGGTTACAAAGTTTTTGGCTCACGTATTAATATATAGATATCCGTCTCTGAGTGCGGCAGTTAGTGAGCTGACACATTTTTGTGTCTCATATTTTAATCTAGCAAGGTCTGTGTCGCATGGCCTACATACATAGGTCATTCTAGTACAATTACACCAAGTTTTCTCATTAGCAACTAACTTATTGTGTGGAATAACATGCGCAGTCTAATGGGCCGTATGTGAAATACATTTTATATTATACAAGGCCTGACAGATGTTAACTGTTTACATAGGTTGATGATTTTAAAATGTTTTTTTTTCCAATAAGCACATTTTGTGTCACAGGAAAAGTATAATAAATGAAAGATAGAGGTAGTTTATTTGCTGGTAGTACTTATAATATAACAATGAAGTTGGGCTAAAAATATTATAAGTCACACGCTACAGTAAAACAAATTTCATATTACATATTTTTATTACACATGATGAAACAGTTGTTTACCATTAATCTTCCAATCGCGGATTCTTGGAAATCTATTGTTATTCTATTGTTGTCGCGGTCACCGGTGTCCTTATGAGTATGGGCCTTGATAGGTTAAAAACTTAAGAGGATACACCAGGGGCGAGAGAAATTGAAAATAGGTATTTGAAGATGTATTGCTGTCTCACCAATCTCAAGTCTCCCACCGCAGAGCGCGACAGAGACAACACGACAAAAGTTCTAATAAAAGAACAGAAAATCTTCGATTCGTTGTCCGCTGATTCCTTCTCCAAAACTTAACCGATTTTAGTACTTTTTTCATTAAGAATTAAAGCAAGGCTTGAGCTGTGTTCCTATGTTTTATTTTTTTTGTATATTTTAGCCAGTTTTGTTTTCTGGGTGTTTGAACGCGAAGGAAAATCTTGCCATTTTTTTGGGTTTTTGGACGTTCTTATCTTTTTTAATAATAAAATTATGAAAAAAAAGAAAACATAGAGACATGCTAATAGTGGCCATAGATATTCAGGAAAAAAATCATAGCTCTACCGGCATTATCCAGGGAGGAAACAGGGGACAGCGTTTGTATGGAAAAACGGGGGTGTGGAATCCTCTTAATAGGTCACACTTAGGTGGCCAATGACCACCTTTCCATATTTTACTATAGCTGATATTTAATACTAAACATCTTGAATTCTTTCTGTACTATGTAAGTTTAAAATATTTCTAAAGATAGAAGTAGTTTGAAGTACATCGATCTTCTTATCGTCGACAAGTGTGAAGTGAAAATAATTCGCGTCTCGCAGTTCGAAACTAGTATTACTACTGCAGCCCGACTTTACATGAGTGAAATATTACTCAACATAAAATAATTCTATTTTGAGATCTACTTATATAAAAAAACGAGTTTTAAATTTTATTAGTCTCGCTAAAACTCAGGAACGGCTGAACAGATTTGGCTTATTTTAGTCTTGAAATATTAGTGGTCCAGGGAAAGTTTATGTTAAAAGGTATAATAAAGTGATACGAAGT
Organism: Aricia agestis; assembly: GCF_905147365.1. NCBI lineage: Eukaryota > Metazoa > Arthropoda > Insecta > Lepidoptera > Lycaenidae > Aricia > Aricia agestis. The sequence continues at coordinate 7,508,048 of NC_056417.1, forward strand.
TCAACGGATCATCTTCTAGTCAAATATGTTAAAGTGCTATGAAACAAATCAAATCAAATGCTTATAATATTTAAAATGTGTATCATACATTTTTTTTGGGCATTAAGAGGACACAAGACAGAAAAACTATATTCTAAGCAAGAAATTTAAGATTTCTTAACTCAAGTAATGGAAACATCCTAAGGTTTTATATTCGTTAGCAAAATACAACAATACAACCTACTAGACTAGACGATGCCCGCACTTGCGTTGCGCCAAAATAGTTTATCGCGCGGGAACCGTACATTTTTCCGGGATAAAAAGTATCCTACGTCCTTTCCCGGGAGTCAAGGTATCTCCATGCCACATTTGAGCAACATCAGTTCAGCTTTGGGCCTGAAAAGGTAACAGATAGACAGACAGATAGACACACTTATAATATTAGTATGGAAGTACCAAACTGTTTGTAGTTGTAGCTGTACGAATGAGCCGGCTCGATCGGAAAAATACCACGTTCTCACAGAAAATCGGCGTGAAACAGCGCTTGCGCTGTGTTTCGCCGATTGAGTGAGTTTACCGGAGGCCCAATCCCCTACCCTATTCCTTTCCCTACCCTCCCCTATTCCCTTCCCTACCCTCCCCTATTACCCTATTCCCTCTTAAAAGGCCGGCAACGCACTTGCAGCTCTTCTGATGATGCGAGTGTCCATGGGCGACGGAAGTTGCTTTCCATCAGGTGACCCGTTTGCTCGTTTAGTATATGTGTATGTATTTGTGATGATGATGAATGTACACATTAACAAAGGTCTCAACTCTTAAGTTATGAAAAGTCGTTATACTTATCCACAAGTCTCCACGGACGAAGCCAGATGGACGGCTTAACGCGAATGTCAAGTTTTAAAAGAAACGTCCTAGTTGTACAAATGAGCACACGTACACGGACGTGGTTCCCTCTCGCATATCCGTCCCAATTTACACTATTACCGCATTTATAGTGCACTTTGCGATTGCACCGACTATTTGTTGCCAATAAAATTTTAAAACCTAATATCGATACGGATATCGGATGGAAAATTTAATGGATTTTAGCGTGGGCTTTTCGTTTCATATTTTTGCTATATTTTTTATTTTTTACTTGATTTGGTTAGATGATGTAGTATTTGAAAAGAAAAGTGGATAATGTAAAAGTAGTGTAAAAAGATTTCCGTGAACGGAAAACGATAAACTATTATGGAGACCTTAGAACCGAACCAGAAAAGTGTGCTGTTCAGTATTATGTTAAAATTTAAAATAATGTATTATTGACTAGTTTTTAAATGCTAAATGAAGTCCGCAACTCAAAATTCGTTTATCAATCTTCAAAAAGCATCTTATGTCCTTTCCCACGAAATTAAATAATAATAATAAGTTAAAGTTTCTCCATACCTTTCAGCAAAATCAGTTCAGTGGTTTGGCGATGAGGTTAAATAGACAGACAGACACAGTTTCGCATTTATAATATTAGTATGGAATGAACAACCTAAAATAGCATCTACTCGTCATGTTTCGTTGCGTCGCGGTTTGAACCGACCCTTACTCAACAATGATATATATTATACGAACAAAGGCAGACCACACAACACACGCACACAATATGAACTGACCACGAGAGTCTCTCTATACGTTCTTTGATAATGGATAATGAACTATTGACAGTTTAGACTTTAGAGTCTATTCTTTGATAATAGATAATGAACTATTGACAGTTTAGACTTTAGAGTCTATTACTGATGAAACTAGCTTTTGGTCTTGGCTTGTGAGACTGTTACTGTTTAAATTTAATACACATATAAGGATCTTGATCAGACCTGCAAAAGAAGATGATATTGCCATGACACCAGTGATAATTCATAATTCGGTTACATGCAAAATTATGCGTATAAAAATTTTCAAGATGGCAACATTTTTACCACGCCACGCATTAAAGTCACAAACATCTATAAAGAATAATGCTAAGATAAAAAAAATCTAAATTAACAGTCACTTTGACTAAATACCGTAGAAATTATACTTTATATCGTTATAAGAAATTGCCTATTATTAAATACTTTTCCTTCAAGGGTTCCGTATTTTTCGTTTTAATTAGTACAACAACAATTTTTTTAATAATGAAAAAATCCAACACGTTTTAAGTAATCTTCTGTTAAACGATCGTAGTAGATGTTTAAGTAACTTTAACAAGCAATTAACAAAACAGCTGTTAATTAATATTTTACAAACTTGTGGTTACTTAATAACAACTTTTGATTAACCGTTAATGGTGCTAATGAAAATAAACAAGGCTTTGTTAACATTAGACAATTTTTCTCACACGCCAAGTTTCTTACATTATTAAGCAACGTGAAGTAACATCGACTTTTTAATATAGATTTTGCTCAAGTTTGCAAAAGAAAAATTACAATACCATATGCCAACATCCGGGATCGAACCCGCACTTAAGAACCTTATAGCTTCTATACAAGACTTTATAATATAATGGCAGGATTTAATCAAGTACGAAACAGCGTAATGGCCGCTGTCGTTGAGAGTAACACTTCCAAGTTAAGTAATAGTCCAAAGTTCGCGTTATAGCACGTATGGGTGTAACTTCACCTTTAAGTTTTTCAAATTGTTATTATAATTACAAAGTTTAGTATTATATTCTTACTCGTATTTTATGTAAATTTAAGTGCGTTTGTATGTTTAAGTTGAGTTTTGACTAGTATTATAGTTACACTAAGCTTTGTAAATTTACTATAGCTTTACTATGTTAAATAATTATCGTTGTTTTAAATTTCTCATTCAAGAAATGACATTTTTATACGAAAATATTCATACGCATGAAAGAATAGGCGTTATCTGCAACTTTGTAAGGCAGCTAATTTTTCCTCGAAAAAAACTTTTCAATCTTGATATTCTAAGCATAAAAAGGAACGTATTTACAACATAGCTAAACACACAAATACATGAATGAATAATAAACGAGTCAATTATCGGTAAGCTACCCTGTATACAATCTTGGTAGTTTATGATTGAATATTAGTTTCAAGTGAAGCGTAAAATAGGTTAATGTAGCCCAAGGGCTTCAAAAGGGCCATAAATTGATACTTGTATTACACATGCGAGTATAATCCTACCCTTCACAGCAAATTGCCTTACCAACAAGAATTATTTATTAGCTATCCTAAATGCATTTGGGTATATAAACAAGATATCACCGTGATATATGACCACTTTGGCTTAATTAGTTTTGGTGTTCACCTGTTTCTGTCAAGAGCAGAATAGAAAAGAATATTTTTATTGCAAGAATGTAGTGTTACATAGGTCTTAACATTAATTAATATATTGTTCTTATATATTTTGCCATACAAATGGCGTGCAAGATCTATGTACACTATTTTCGAGGTATAAAAATTAATTTCTTTGGCCATACTCTACTGCGTTTCGCGTCCTCATATCATGGAGAGTTTTTGTTAGTATAAAAAAATCTCTCTAAAAGTAAGACTAATAAGAGCTAATAAGTCAATATTAAGAGTGCCTTATTTTATGTGCACATACTACGTTGATAAAGTGCTAAAAGGTAACTAAGGAAAAAAAGGTTTTTTCGTACCGTTTCGTTCGTACGTAGATACGTAAAGAGGGGCATTATTTTTCGTTTTTACCGTTTTGATAATATTTTTACACTTTTACATTAAACTTACGAAACATTTAAATAACTTACGAAATGGTCTCTCGATTCCGTTTTTTTAATGAATGAGGTTATTTAAATTTAAATGCTTTATAGCTCGCAGATTTTTCGCTGATTGTACTATATAAAAAGTCCCCAGAGGAAAACGCCGACAATATCAACTTTGTTTATTAAACGCAGCAGATGACGGAAAAGTTTGATGAATAATAATTTCCGGGAAGGATCAGTGGCGTATTATCTTGAAGGCAATTAAGGTCCTAGAGGCGCGAAGACACTAGACCCTTTAGCATGGCCACAGAAGAAATGCGAAAGAATGTTTGATTTTTGACAATAGTCTGTCATAAAGTGGCATTTTTTGGATTTTTTGACTATAGTCTGTCATAAAGTGACGTTTTATTTAAATATCTGTCAGTCGCGGTTAGAAGCGATAAGGATCGGAACGGTACCTTTAGTTTATCTCTACAGTGTTTCCCATTTCTACTGTGGCCATGCTAAGGGGGCAGATGTCACAAACGGATGATATTTTTTGGAATTCGATCCAAAATATTGTTAGTGCAAAAATAAGAGCTAGTAATATCTTAATAAAGGTTATAGATCCACCTCTGCATATGGGTACCAAATTAGGGAAATTTTGAAATATGCATCGGTTCACAAAAATTTATTGAATGGCACCTTTATGACTTCACCAAATAATTTCTTCAGAAAAAGGGCACATTAATACGACAAGTTTCACGATCCCTGTCCTAGGGGAACACTATACTTTTTCGGGATAAAAAGTTGCATAAGGTCTGTGTTAGTCCAGAGCCTTTACTATAACATGAACTTATTGTAGTAGAATACTAATTCAGAATAATTATTGCATCAGTAGTTTTTGTCCGAAGAAGTCACAATACACACTCGTTGTTAACATAAGTGTTAAATAAAACACACATAATAGCGGTGTTATAACATTAGCATGTTACAAGGGCACCGGTAAGTTGCCTACGCTCATAACGTTAAACCCGCCTCTGGCATCGATTAATCCGCGATTTACATAAAATAATTAATCATTGAACAGACGAAAAATAAAAAGCAATCAAAAGCACAATCATTAACATACTGATAGATTATTCACGAGGCAATAAATAATTACGATCGGGAAAGTTCGCTTCGTTTTATCGTACCTGAGCCCTTAGCCAACGCGTTTTCCTTATCACCAATCCGAAAAAAAAAAAAAATTATAATTTCCCACATTTTTGGGAAAAGGTAGCCCCGTGCGAGTTTCTTACGCCATTTCTTGTCCCTAAGTTAGTTCCTTAACTATTTAAAATCAGTGAAATGTGTTTTACCAATTTTAAATAAAAATTATTGACTTGATTTGATCAAAATGCATGAAATTGAAACGACATGAGTCGAATTTCAACTTCATATTATCGAACGTTTATGTCAATTTCATATATTTTTGATTCGATACAATAAGCTATGCTAATTCCAAACGGTTGTGATAGACAATTCTATAAAGAAGCGATAAATAAAACGTATTGGCTGCGCCCTCTGGAGATTTTTCACGTGCGGGGATTTGCATTGATACCCATTATTCTTCTTTTTATCTTCTTTATTTGTAATGCAGACGAATGACTCAAATTGCCGATTGAATAATGATTGTGTGCAGCGTGAGAAATGGTACACTTTAAATTTGTTCTGCTCTGATTAATAGGATTCCGATAGTTCTTGCTTTGTAGATATTATTGGTAACATAATGGTAAAGTAAATAATTACTTTTGATAATAACTAGAGATCGTCCAATAGTTGAAATTCGACCTTAGTTTCATCGACGTTAGGACTACGACCTATATTATACTATATTCTTTTCAACTCTTGTCTCTGGGATTCAGCTGATCTCAGACTGGCCGTGTAAGCATTGTCTAATAGTATCTAAGATTCAATAAAAAAAACTATTATCCATTTTCAATTTGTCACCTTCTTGTCAATGTTGTCAACAGACTTCAACCATAAATATAAGAGTATAATTCGTATGTATAGGCTTGTCACTCAAAAATCTGTCATTTTTTCTAGTGTGTGTGTTGTAGTGTGTGTAATATTTTATTTGTTAAAAATATGTATGATAAAAGCATAATTTTAAAATAATATTAGCTAGATGCACTCCTTCACCATATAAACTATAACTGTGCAAAATTTCATTCACCTACGTTTCCCCATTTTTCGTCAAAAGGGATACAAAGTTTTTGGCTCACGTATTAATATAATATAGATAAGTAAGAAATTGAGTTGTAATATATTGGTTAAGTAGAAGTAAGTCTTAGTTGAGGTTTCAATTACACAAGATTGTGTGAAGAGATTTTATTCAATTTTAATGTTATTTTCTGTTTTGTTATCGTTTTAATAATCTGATATTAATATAATATTATATAGGGTATATTAGCATAATATACCCTATATAATAATATAACCCTTGCCTTCGGCAAGAAGGGTTAAGTAATATACTTTTTGAGAGTTTACAGCATTTATAATTGTTGTTTAAAAAAATAAACTTGTTATCCTTTATAATATTGTATTTAATATTAATTTACCTATTACAACGATATTAATAAATAAACAAAAAGAAATATAAAAATATTCGTAATAAAAATAAATAAAATCTCTTTACGTCCTGCGTAGTAGAAACCACCACATGACATCCTAATTACATTGTAGGGACCGTTATAATAACTCTGGCTAATTAATCGCCCTTATATATTAAATATACGCAATCAAAGCTAAACTTTAGCAGTATACAAATAAAGCGCAATATCCAGTGCACCAGGTATTGGAATTCAGCATTGAATTTATACCTACAGTTGAAACCTAATATCTTAGTGCTCCGAGATTGTGGAGAGATTACCTAACTAATTTAGCGGTCGAGCTGAACGTACCTAGATGTATGTTGATACCGATTGTCATTCTATCTAGGAAACTGCAAGCCAGTTTGCGATGAATGCTCGATTTGATTCCGACTCGATTAGTCGATTAAATTGGCACCGGCAATACATACTAATATTGTAAACTGGAAGACGCCAACTAAGTTGCGCCAAAATTTATTTAATGCGTGGGAACCGTAATTTTTTTTATGAAATAAGGGGGCTAACGAGCAAACGGGTCACCTGATGGAAAGCAACTTCTGTCGCCCATGGACACTCGCAGCATCAGAAGAGCTGCAGGTGCGTTGCCGGCCTTTTAAGAGGGAATAGGGTAATAGGGGAGGGTAGGGAAGGAAAAAGGGTAGGGGATTGGACCTCCGGTAAACTCACTCACTCGGCGAAACACAGCGCAAGCGCAGTTTCACACCGGTTTTCTGTGAGCCCGTGGTATATCTCCGGTCGAGCCAGCCCATTCGTGCCAAAGCATGGCTCTCCCACGTTTTTGGGATAGAAAGTATCCTATGTCCTTTCCCGGGACTCAAATTTGATATGGACATACCATGTCTTTCAGCAAAATCAAATTTCAGAAAAAAGAGGTAACAGACAGACAGTCACACTTTTACATTTGCAATATTGATGTTAATAATAGCTCCCACACCGGTTTCGGTGACGGTGGCCCGTTTCATTTAAACCAGGTCAGCTACGCAGGAGTAATTTTATAGTGCCCAAGTGTGTGCGCAGTACACATTTCTTTACACAGATTACACATTACTTGTGTACTGCGCACACACTTGGGCACTATAAAATTACTCCTGCGTAGCTGACCTGGAAACGGGCCACCGTCACCGAAACCGGTGTGGGAGCTATTATTATTATAGATGTAAAAGTGTGTCCGTCGATATAATTATCGACGGACACACTTTTACATCTATAATAATAATAGCTCCCACACCGGTTTCGGTGACGGTGGCCCGTTTCCAGCAGGCTTAAGCAGCTAATTTTCGATCTACTTTGTTATATTTTAATATGATTATTTAAAAATTATGCCAATATTTTAACAACTATAACGATACTCTTCAGTATTGTCTAAGGTGACTCTGTAGGAAATGAATAAATGAATAAAATATTTATAAAAAGAAAATGAACGATAGAAATACGTTACAGTATAAAAATATTGAATCAGTATGCGCAGCAATAACGCAAACAGATGTTTTATAAATTATAATAATTTATATATTATACAAAAATGCTAAACAATAATATTAATCTATTTCACTTATAATTTGCCTTACCTTAGAAAACTCTGAAAGTTTCACTATAAATAAAAATGAAACTTTTGATATTAATTTTTATGATGGAAGTGTTTTGTTTTATGGACACTATAATTGCAATTTTTAAGCTCTCTCTCCATTTCTCGAAAACTTTAGTAATAACATCTGAGCGTAACTCATAGTTCTTATGAAAACAGTTTTTTATTATTAAATAAACTTAAATTAAGAAAACTTCGCCCAAACGCAGCTGAATCCATGCTAATAATATAAATTTATACGCGGAAGAGCCATGCTTCGGAACGAATGGGCCGGCTCGACCGGAGGAATACCACGTTCTCACAGAAAACCAGCGTGAAATAGCGCTTACAATGTGGTTCACCGAGTGAGTGAGTTTACCGGAGGTCCAATCCCCTACCCTATTCCCTTCCCTTCCCATCCCTACCCTCTCTTATTGCCCTTCTGATGCTGCGAGTGTCCATGGGCGACGAAAGTTACTTTCCATCAGGTGACCCGTTTGCTCGTTTGCCCCCTTATTTAATAAAAAAAATATGCGAAAGTGTGTCTGTCTGTCTGTTACCTCTTCACGCTCGAACCGCTGAACTGATTTTGCTGAAATTCAGCATGGAGATACTTTGAGTCCCTACAAAGGACATAGGGTAGTTTTAATCCCGGAATAATGTACGGTTCCCGCGCGATAAACTAATTTTGGCGCAACGGAGTTGGGGGCGTCATCTAGTAAATTAATATAATATTTTCTGATTCATGTTTTTATTATGAAAAAGCTAAAATGGCGTTCTAATGTTCTCTGTATATTTTTAATTAAAGATCATAATATTGCCAACGTAAACGACTTGAAGTTAGGAAAATTTACATTTTATTTTAATTATTACTTCGTTTATTTTCGTATCTTACTTGAAAATTAATATTAGAATTCTTTTTTTTTAAATGTACTAACGCTGTAATATTATATTGAGCAATGTTTGTGCTTGTACTTAAGTAACTCTAATAAGTCTAATGTGACTCTAATAACAATTAGCAAAATCGCTTTTTGTAAACTTTTTATATTGAAAGCTGCAAACTTTATTTGCGAATTGTGCAATACTGAAGTCGTACTCAAAATCATGGGATCATCCCATGATTTTGAGCCTTTTAGTAGAACCATGTTAGACGTTAAGTACCCTGTTTAGATATTTAAAATATTAGCATAACATCAGTTTCGCTGTATTAAAAGGAACTTAATGATAAACACTTCATAATCAGGAGTACGATTTTTTAGTTCCGTTGGCTTGTACTAGTCACGACGCGGTCGTTTTATAATTAATGTGGCCTTAATATTAAAATATTCATATTTTAATGAGATGTCTGATATTATATTTATTTACGTTTGACCGAGTTATTAAATTATGATTTTTGAACGACAACAAAAACAATATGAAATCGTGAAAACTTATTTAAAAACGAAAATATAGAAGGACAGGAACTTAAAACTTGTTGTTAACAATATTTTAGATTGTCACTATTATGAATTACCTAAATTTTAAATACTTAAATTTAAAAAAAACAACATCAGAGCTCAGGAGCTACGCCAATTCTACGCTGAAGCTACGCCAGTGCTACGCTGAAGCTACGCCAGTGCTACGCTGAAGCTACGCCAGTGCTACGCTGAAGCTATGACAGTGCTACGCTGGAGCTACGCCAGTGCTACGCTGAAGCTACGCCAGTGCTAAGCTGAAGCTACGCCAGTGCTACGCTGAAGCTACGCCAGTGCTATGCTGGAGCTACGCCAGTGCTACGCTGAAGCTACGCCAGTGCTACGCAACATCTACGCCAGTGCTACGCTGAAGCTATGCCAGTGCTACGCTGGAGCTACGCCAGTGCTACGCTGAAGCTACGCCAGTGCTAAGCTGAAGCTACGCCAGTGCTACGCTGAAGCTACGCCAATGTTATGCTGGAGCTACGCCAGTGCTACGCTGAAGCTACGCCAGTGCTACGAAACATCTACGCCAGTGCTACGCTGAAGCTATGCCAGTGCTACGCTGGAGCTACGCCAGTGCTACGCTGAAGCTACGCCAGTGCTAAGCTGAAGCTACGCCAGTGCTACGCTGAAGCTACGCCAGTGCTATGCTGGAGCTACGCCAGTGCTACGCTGAAGCTACGCCAGTGCTACGCAACATCTACGCCAGTGCTACGCAACATCTACGCCAGTGCTACGCTGAAGCTATGCCAGTGCTACGCTGGAGCTACGCCAGTGCTACGCTGAAGCTATGCCAGTGCTACGCAGGAGCTACGCCAGTGCTACGCTGAAGCTACGCCAGTGCTACGCTGAAGCTACGCCAGTGCTACGCTGAAGCTACGCCAGTGCTACGCTGAAGCTACGCCAGTGCTACGCTGAAGCTACGCCAGTGCTACGCTGAAGCTACGCCAGTGCTACGCTGAAGCTACGCCAGTGCTACGCTGAAGCTACGCCAGTGCTACGCTGAAGCTACGCCAGTGCTACGCTGACGCTACGCCAGTGCTACGCTGAAGCTACGCCAGTGCTACGCTGAAGCTACGCCAGTGCTACGCTGAAGCTACGCCAGTGCTACGCTGAAGCTACGCCAGTGCTACGCTGAAGCTACGCCAGTGCTACGCTGAAGCTACGCCAGTGCTACGCTGAAGCTACGCCAGTGCTACGCTAAAGCTACACCAGTGCTACGCAACATCTACGCCAGTGCTACGCAACATCTACGCACTAAAATATATTTTTTCATTATGACAACAATAAATTTCGAAGCATCGGTAAGCCTGGAAACCGCTGTAGGTCCAGCGATGTAATAACATTAAACTCAGCCATGCATTATACATAAATATTGTGGCCGAGGTGGACTTGAAATAATGACATTTGTTGTACAGTTAGTACAGCCTAGTACTAATTACTAAAGAGCATAAATACGCCTTGAATGCTTTCACTCTGTGGTATCCTTTTTTAAGAATTTCTTACATAAAGTCCCTGTTAAATTAATTATAATATGAGCTTTAGCATTATCAGCAGTAGTATTTATCTTCAAATTATTTTTAATCCAGCACTTAAAACTTAATTTTAGTTTACCTGCAGAGTAATACCGTTGATTTTTATTTAATAGCATTTATGAGAGACCGAAAGCTCTGTTTTATTTGCGAACACAGCATATATTTCCATAATGCGGCCGCGCTCTCTGAAACCAGGTTTTACCGACAAAACTAGTAATTTAATTATAATTGTAATAAAATGCTAATGTGCAAAATTAAATATAATACTTGCATGATAAAAAGCTAATTAGTTCAATGTAATGTAACTTAAGTAAAACGTTCAGGAACCGCAAAACTGAATTCCATTCTGTTTTCTAAGAAGATAATACGTTGTTTCTTTAAGATTACTAGTAGCATGAGCTTTACAAGAATTCTTATTACAATAATAATTAAGTATAAGTACGTAAATGCTTATTTTTGATCTGAAAAATATCTTATACTGCTCCCTCAACTAATAAGATGCAAAATTTTCTATTTTTAAACACCAGTCTTCAAGCATTTCAATTATTAGATGGATTAGTTTGTAATATTATATTATATATAAAACTCAAAGATGACTGACTGACATGGTGATCTATCAATGCACAGCCCAAACCAGTGGACCGATCGGACTGAAATTTGGCATGCAGGTAGATATTATGACGTAGGCATCCGCTAAGAAAGGATTTTGATCAATTCCACCTCCAAGGGGTTAAAATACGGGAGGAAAATTTGTATATAATAATACTAATAGGTTTACTTTCAAAGCCAATAAATTATATGTGTAACTAGATGACGCCCGCAACTCCGTTGTGGCAAAATTCGTATATCACGTAGAAACCGTACATTTTTCCGGAATAAAAAGTATTCTATGTCCTTTCTCGGGATTCAAAGTATCTCCATGCCAAATTTTAGCAAAATCGGTTCAGCGGTTTAGGCGTGAAGAGGTAACAGACAGACAGAAAGACACACTTTCGCATTTATTATGTTAGTAAAGTATGGATTTACTGAAGCATTAAAAAATACTCGTAGGTACACACTTTTTATTGACAAGTAAGTTTTCTGAACGGAGTTACGTGAACAACGCCCTCTCATTAATCGTAATCGTCGATGTATGTAGCCCCAGAGACGGTCAAGTGCTATCGAACATTATGCTGCATTAAGTAGCGCATTTACAGGAACATCCATCATCAGCAATCGCAGAAAAACGTTCAAGAACTTCTTACTAGAAATAGTTTTAATATATAACTGAGCGTTCTTTGTTCTAAATGTACTATCGATACAGTTATGATTCATAGAAAGATGGCAGGCCCGTCTAATTATTTTCTTGGATTATGTCGATTCAATATTAGTCGTAGCCTATAGATTCAGTTTTAAATAATATTGCTAATAAATTACGTAGTTCCGCCATTTGCCCTTGAATCAATTTATTCCATGGTACTTATTTATATTTTTATACTGAAAAATATTATGAATGCGAAAACGTGATTGCCTGATACCTATTCATTCTGAAACCTAGAATCGATTCCGATAAAGGACATAGTTCAAATCAAAATCAAATCAAAATATTTTTTATTCAGAGTAATTTTTTTACAAAAATATTTCCGAACATCGTTGCTAAGGTGCCTACCACTTAAGACCCGCGCACTTAAGAGAGCTTAAGACCCGCGACAGGACCTGAGATAGGTGTAATAACGGTTTCGGTTTCAGTACAATTTGTGGGTGACATATTATTTCAAAATAATTTATAGTAACGAATACTTATACATTAGTTTTTACGTAAATTAGAACAATTTTGTTTATAAGCACAATTTTGTTTTAACAAAATGTTGTCGAGGTATAAAAAAACAAAAATTAAATTCTAAGCACTAATTGATACCCATATTTCAAAATAAGCCAGCAAAACATTTACATACAGGTCTATCATTTGGCATCGCAACTGACTGGAGCTAAATGTCCATTATGCAGTTTAGGGCTAGTCGGGCCGCTCTAGTAATTCTCCTAATGATGGCCCAGCGTTATGGGCCGGCATAACGTCGCACTTTCCGCTTAAAGTATTCAAAATGACTGCTGGAACAATTCTGCAAGGGTTCGTATTTAGGTCAGTTTATAAATTGTAAGTTACGCTGACCTAACTTACCATAAACTTTTACAGTATCGGTTTTTTAAACTGCTAGTCAAGACAGGCTTACAAGGCGGTTTTTTGCCAATGAAATTAGGATTTTTTACACCCATGCATGTGTAGCAATGGTCTTTCTGGTAATTTCCTCAGAACTCGCGATAAGGAACTACGTTCCAAAGTCTTTTATTTCCAAGTCGGTTACTCTTTTTCGAAAATCTACGATGCCTACCGGCTACCACCGATTCGGGAACTAAAGTCGCGAGAATTACCTTCGTAAGAAACTTGAAACCGGCGTAAAAAACTCGGAAGTCAAAACATTCATCAAAGAATAATTTGTATACGACCAAAATGAAAACATATTTGATTTTGATTACCAGTTTCTTCACATCTATGCCCCCATTGTATTTTCTAGAGAATAACAGATAAATCAATAATAATTATATAAAATATAGACGTGAAAAACCTGCACTCATATTCAATTACTCATAAACCTTTTAAACAACACAACTCCATTACAGCTTATTAACTATATTTAATGAACGGGCTAGCCGCCTTCACATCGACACAATATAAATAATATACAGTACACCAACTTACTACATCTATAGTAAATAAAAAACACGAATCAGGTGCACGCATACATAAGCTTGATTAAAGGTAACTTAAGTAGTAAAGCAAAGCAGTATCGTGTTGCATACGCGTTAAACTTGTTTCTGTGTTGATGTTTCATTTTTAGGACACGCCTAGGTTGAGTACCTACTCTATGACATATAAACTGTGACATCAATCTCACCTCATTGCTGATATTTATATTGTGACAGAAAATGCTTCGATACATTTTGTTTCATTTATATTATCCAATATTCACAAGACTCAAATACATAATTACTAAAGCATATTTGGTTCAAACCACACTGTTATGGTAAAATAGTAAATGCAGTGTTAAAAATTGATAAGAAAAAGACAAATTGGTATGTTTGGTTTATGTACAATCCCATAGTACAAAGATAAACTATGTTCAAGAGTAGGAGTTTATTGGACGATATTGTCTATATATTGGAATCTTGAGACTTCAATTCACAGACAAATACTACCTTAGAAGTCAACTAAAAAGTATTGTATTTATTCTCTTACTCTAACTCTAAGATACATTGCCATGTAATTTTCCGATGTAGAACTAGACTGACGTCATGAATTGCAAAAAAAAAATAGAGATGCGACATAACTGATTAGAATATTACCTCTATTATGACATGTGAAGGAAATTATAGTGAAGAAACTTGCACATGGTTGGTCCTATACCAGTTCTTTTCTGTAGACTAGACTGATTTTGTTGTGAATGTAGAGCAGGTCGTGGACTACATCAGGAGCAAGACCCACTTCGTCTTGAGGGTCGAGCACTTGGAGTCCCGCCACAAAGTGAATTTTAGCTCCTTTGTGGTGAGATTCCCGACGCACCATCTACCAACCTTCGAGAAGGAGGAGTTCTAGCTGATTGGAGTCGTCTACAGGAGGTTCCGAGGACGACTCCCAAACACGTCGCGCCCCACGTCGCGCCCCACGTCGCAGACAATATGTGTTTAGTGTTTTAGTGTTAGTGTTAGTTTTTAGTATAGTCTATAAGGTATTGATAATATGGGGCAAGATGCCGGAGTTAAATAAGTAAATAAATTAAATAAAAAATAAATATAGTCGAAAGATGCTTACGTGCCCACCGTTTGATCAAAGTTGGTAAATAAGGTTAACAGGTTCAAATTTTTATGAGGCTGTCGATCTATATTTATTGCGTCGGTGAACAAACGGCGTTAGATATTATTATAATAATATAGAAGTTGCCGCTATGATGGGAATACTAATGTCGGCCGCGCTAAGTCGGTAACACAATTTGTATTAATTCGGCGCTTGACATTTATGGTTTATCAGAGAATCGCTGATGTGATAAACGGAATTAGTTCGTGTTTGCGAAAAATAACCTAAGATCTTGCGACAGCCAAACTTTCAGTACTTTAATAGATTTAAAGCTTTTACCTGTTTTTCGATCGAGGTTCGATCCCGGTTACTGTAGGAGGTGTCCTGTTCAATTTTCTTCTGGATTCCCCAGGCTTTATTTAGTTGCAAATAATCATAATAATGAAATTTAAATGATTACTAGCTGTCCCGGCAAACGTTGTTTTGCGATCTAAAGTATTTTGCCCAGTGATATTTTATTATAAAAAACATCATTGATTTTATTGAAGTGAAGATAAGTATGTCACCATGGCAATGTCCATCGCTATCCCGTCGCACAAAAAATGGTCGCCGTCAGTCTCGAGTTGTAATAATTTTAAGTACTATTATTTATTCAACAAATGCACTTATCAGTATAAAAAAATAGCCAGTAGCCGATTCTCAGACCTGCTGAATATGGGTATAAACTTTGGTAAAAATTGGTGAAGCCGTTTCGGAGGAGTACGGTGACTAACATTGTGACACGAGAATTTTATATATGAGATAATATCATGTATTACGGGTATTTTCTTGTTACTAAAACGCTTGTATTACCAGAGGCTAAGGTGAATTTGACATTATATTTTAATAATTTTGTATGAAAACTAGCTGTCCCGACAAACGTTCCATATAAAGTATTTCGCCCGTATTATTTTATTGAAGTGACTAAATAAGTATGTCACCATGGCAACGTCCATCGCTATCCCGTCGCACAAACAATGGTCGCCGTCAGTCTCGAGTTGTAATTATTTACTATTATTTATTCAACAAATGCACTTATCAATATAAAAAGTACCCAGTAGCTGATTCTCAGACCTACCGAATATGCATATAAAATTTGGTAAAAAGTGAGTTTGGGCGTTTACGATGCCACCAATTTCAACGTTACGTATAAGCCTTGCAAAATAATACGAAGCACATTAATTTAGTCAAGTTAAAAGCTAACATTTAATGAAATAAAACGAAGTAAGAAATAAAGGTATCACCAGCTACAGCTAGAATTGGGAAGCAATATTTTACAATGAACAAGCTTTAGCCATGGTATCGGCAAAGCCGGCGGCTCTAGAATTATTCAAGTGTGAGCGGCAGCCTTCTCAAAGCATAAAGATAGGTCTGAACCTGGCCTAAGAGGATTTGGCTTAAGCTCAAATTGAACATTCTTTGATATTTTTAATTCAACCTTTCGACTAAAGTGTGAAACGCATTAATAGTAATCACCTTGAATGTGAGTTCCTATAATAACCTCGTTATTTATACTTATTAAAAAGGAAAAAAGTATTTTATTTGTTAGAATCGAATTGGATTAGAAATTGATGGTCCGATTTTGATTAAAGACACTATGTCCATGCCTCTATGTTCTCTATTACAAGATAACTCTATACTTATAAGTTATAAGGATAAAGGATACTTTCATAACGGAAAAAAACAATTTCCGCTGGATACTGCTTTTGTACCTATTTGATAGAGATCAACTTCTAGTGTGATCTAAGACAAAGACCTAAAATATAGTTATTCTATATATTATTTATGTAGTAACAGACATTTACATAATTGACAATTTTTCTTTTAAAGAGGGAATAGGGTAATAGGGGAGGGTAGGGATGGAAAGGGAAAATAGATAATAGCACTTTAAACGATATCCATTCTCTCTTTCTCTCTAATGACCGGGATATTTCTAGTGCAATGAATAATTGAGTTTCTAAACTACTTAATAAGCCTCATGTGACTGAAAGTTTTTCGACGTCCAAACCGAATGACCTTGTGGAAAAGCTCAGCTCTACATTTCACTAATGCTTTAGGGCAGGGGTTCCCAAACTTATTTTGTCCACTGCCCACTTTAAAAACAAAATATTTTTAGCGCCCCCATTGTTTCATTTACTTTTTTATCTTTATATAAATTAAAGGGTTTTTTCCGCAAATTTTGCAAAAATGCTTAATTAGTGGTTTTCAAACCATATTTTTAACATTACCATACTTGCTTGCCACAAATTAAAACTAATGTGAGGCACTTAAAATACTTTGTGAGTATTTTAAATTGTTATTTATATTTGTACTAATAATAAAATTAAAATAAAATATATATTTAGGGGGCTCCCATACAAAAAACACAATCTTTTGCCAACTTTCGCTCAATAACGGTACGAAACACTTCGTGCGCGATTCCGACTCACCCTTGGCTGATTTTTTTATATATGCTCCACTTTATGATAATCTACAACACGAGTGCCTAGTTGAAACTTTAATTTTGCAATGTAGTTTGTGATTTTCACAATATTATGCATTATATATTTTGGTAAAATATCGGGTTTGTTTCCTATTATCATGTAGCCATTCCATTTAGATAACATTAATAAGCGGGTGAAAGCTATTATTATATTACTAGCCTATAACCGCGGCTCCAGCTGCTTAAAAATATATAGGTATCTTAAGAACCATAAGGCCGGCAACGCACCTGCAGCTCGTCTAATGATGCGAGTGTCCATGGGCGACGGTAGTTGCTTTCCATCAGGTGACCCGTTTGCCCCCTTATTTTATAAAAAAAGCCTACTTTTTTACAATAAAAGTAGCCGACGTGGTTTACTCTATCACCGTGCCGAATTTTAACTAAATATGATGTAAATCCGCCCTTACCCTATAGGGTAAGGGGGGATTTATATATTTATATATATTATAAGGGTAGAATATATTCTATATGCAACCAAATGACCTTTCCTTTGGATAAAACATGAATGTTAGTGTATACTAATTTACTAAACGAAGGACAATATATATCCTATTATTGGCAGTCATCCCATTATTGATACCTTAGATTTGTTTCAAGTAGGAATGCCAATAATATTTTTAATGTCATTGATTCTTCCATTTTAATAATGACTGTTTGAAGAAGTTACATAATGTAAATATAATATAATCGCTGTTAAGCTTTTGTGTACTAGCCCACATTATTTTTGTTGAATTATAAATGAAGTCTTATTCTAAATGGTCTTAACACTAGAAAGACCGGAATTCTGAACTTCCTAGAAAAACCAAGAGCGGTCAAATGACCCAACGTATGTTTTTACATTTTTTGTGTGTCTTACTATCTTGCTTTTGCATTTTATTGATAATTTAATTATTTATAAATGTAACTAAATTAAATTATAGTACAAATATTCAGGAAATTTATTTAAAAAAGCATTTTATAGACCTGCTACTGATATAATGACATTATAATGACTCCAAAATATTTATTGGTTTTGTTCCTGTATTTGAGCATAAAACACAATTTTTTCAGATTTTATATTTTCTCATTTTAGCAATAGAATGGTAAAGTTACTCTCATGAACAGTAATTCACGTCTAGACGCCATGAACATCTTGATGAAAATACCCTATTGGAGGACAAAACTATTATTATTTCGTGTCGTATTTTTGGTCCCAATATAAAAATCTTTTATCACTAAAGCTAAAAAAGTACGAAAATATGCTTTAGAAATGAAATATACTTGAAATTAGCATAAATATAACAATTTTTATCATAATATTTTCATATAACTACAATTTCGCAACCTTTAGTTTGTTATTTGCTTCGTTTGTGTAGGTAAAACAAAAAATTAAATTAACTCAGCATAAATATTTTATTGAAATTCGAACTACTAATAAACCCTGGCTGTGTAAGGTCAACTCAAGCAACAATACTATGAAAATGGACACAGATTTTTGTAGTAACGTTGATAATTTTCAAAAAACAGGGTTTCATTAGGCAAAAAACTTGAAATACGTTACAATATCAAAACAGGCAAGGCAAAAGGTTTTATTTGTGCACATACTATATTTGTAAATATATTACCATTATTTTCATATATAAAAATGTGAAATTTTAGACTATTTATGTAAATAAAAGTATTTATCCCACTTTTGTCCTATGAGTCATTGACAAGTCTATTTCAGTCAAGTTTTTTATACATTTTAAATCAAATTTCAAATAAAATACATAAACAAAACATAATAATAAAAAAAAATTTGAAAGAAAAATAAAACTTGCAAGAAAAACCCACTTTCTTTAGAAATTTTATTCAAGCGGTCAATTGACCACTGCGGTCTTTTTAGGTAGGTTGTTATTTAAAACTTATAATTATTAGGCAATCATTAAAAACACGTTATCTCAATTTAAACTATCGAAAATTATTAAATGTCACGAGAAGAAAACTAATTTCACGCAACGGTAACGAAAATATCGCAAATTAAAAATGAAAATGCGGTCATTTGACCGCTCCGGTCTTTCTAGTGTTAAGAACATAACTACATTCAAACTTAATACGTATTTTTATCGGATAATTATTATACGTTTTCGTTTCGTTTATCGTTTAAAACCCACAAAGAAAAAAAAAGTGCCAATAATCGGATATTTTACCCTATTACGTAATAATGATAGTAAAATTGAGCATTTAGTGCAGCGAACCGCGTCAGCTTGTTATTAGGGCACTCCGCTGGAGATAAGCCTTAAAATACACCAGTAATGAGCACAGCCTAACTGGATATAAATTTAAGAGGATTTTTAGCTTACGTATTCTAGGGATTAGATAGACGATGTATGCGGACACTGCCATGGCATTATTTGCATCGAGTTTAATACTTGATCTAGTTTATAAGGCCAATAAATTAGTGAAATGGAAAATAGTCATTGAAGGAAATAAACACTATATAATGTGTCCTGACATCACTCTCCGATCCCTTAATGTCATGATGTATATGCATATTTTATCGACAAATTGGCTCTCAAATTTTTTCTCTCTCGTGGCAGCCATTTTGGTTTTTCTCTGGCTTTCATATTAATCGAACCAATACTTATGTAAACTATCCACAACTGGCCGGCCGCCAAAACTAAAACAAAAAAACCGTCCAACTGGACGTAATAAACGAAAAAACATACAAAAAACCGTGAGCGACATATTATTATGTCGCTTACGGTTAATTTCGCTTCGTCGATCGCTTACGCTTGAAGGTATATTTCAATATACCTTTGTACATTTCAATTTTATACACAAAAACTTCAATAACCTAGTTACTATCTGTTTAACGGATAAAAGGTTTTTCACGTGAGCTGAAACCTTTGTTGTTAATCCTGTGAAGACTTAGCAAAGTATTATGGACAAGCGCTTTCTTGTAAAGCGCAAACTTAGATCAGTTTTGCTAAACACAATTTAATGGTGGAACTTTACGGTAATCCCCTTTCGAAGACACTGAAACCTTTAATTTTTTGGCCTAAATATTTTCCGACAAAAAATGAAAATTAAAGATTATAAGACGTTTAATTACGATTTATAACAAAAGGATAAATAATTAAGATTTTTGAGTACACAACAAAATGCAAAGCTGCTATTTATTCTATAGTTATATTAAAAATGCGAAGTGTGTCTGTCTATCACCTTTTACCCTCTAACCACTGAAATTTTGATGTAAAAAGATACTTTAAGTCTCGGAAAAGAACATAGAATTATTTTATACCGAATAAAACGGTTTCCTACCTATTTAGGGGAAAAAAGTTGCGTGCAACAACTATATTACAATAGCATAGCGAGAAATCATAACTTAGTACTTAGATCATTCTACCTCCCATCACGGTAATAAAGCAACCGATTACACTCCAAGAAAATACCTGAATGGTCCTAAAGCGTTTTTCTAAAACCATCCAGCTTACCGAGTCGTACTTTTATTACATTCAAATTATATTTTAAGCCGGCCTGGAAAATTATTCCATCCGAGAAAATTGCAGAAACTCTAATTTCCCGTAGATAAGTGGCTAGAAGCGACTGCACCAGTTTCCAGCCAACTCCATAATAACTTTCATATTCAATAAAAATATTGTTGTTATATGGTTGAATTTACCACACATTAAAATATTTTAATAATCATAAATCATAATATACGAAGAACGAATATTATTATTAAAATAAACGAAACAGACCAAAACCAACCAACGAAACGAAACCAGGACGAAAAATCATAAAAATTTACATTTCTGTTTAAAGTTAATTTACACGATAAGAAATATTTGAGAACTACAATGATTAATAATGATAATATGACGATTCATGATTATAAACACTGAAACTGACTACAAATTTAGCCTGAAACGTGTTTTAACTATTATTAAATCAAAATTTAATTTAAAACATACTATGCAAAATATATATATTACTAGCTGTCCCGGTGAACTTCGTGTCACTTTAAAACCTTCCCTGGACTTCTACGAATATTTTAAGACTAAAATTAGCCCAACCCGTTCAGCTGTTTTCGAGTTTTAGCGTTACTAACATAATTGAAAATCCATTTTTATATATTTGACTTTTAAGTATTATCACAAATATTTTGTATGGGAGTATAGAAAAGTATTGTTTTTAGACTTTTTCAGGAAATTTAATTTTTTTTTTAGAATTTTTCCCTCCTTAAGAACCATTCCTCGTACTTCAAGGAATATTTTAAATAAAGAATTAGCGAAATCGGTCCAACCGTTCTCGAGTTTTGCGCTTAGCAACACATTCAGCGACTCATTTTTATATTATAGATAAATAATATGTATATATTATAAATTTTTATATTATGTATTTAATCCGATATTCTCATGCACACTTATTTTTATGAACAAAAATTTTATAAAGTACACGTTAATACTTGTTTACCTAATATTAAGGCATCTTGCATCTAATAACAATTATAATGTTAAGACACCTTTTGGTAAAACTGCTTATGTTATACATTCTTTAATGGCTGATAATAATATATCCTTGTATTACCAGAACTGTCGTGGGCTCCGCACAAAGCTGCATACTTTATACATAAACATCCTGTCGCATTATTACGATTTAATTGTTCTTACAGAAACATGGTTACACAGAGATATCTTGGATAGTGAGTTTATGGACTCGAGGTACATAGTGTATCGCAGTGACCGTGACCGAGCGGCCACGGCGCGGCGGGACTGCGGCGGTGTGTGGGTGGCGGTGCGGCGCGGGCTGGCGGCGCGCGCGCTGGCACTTCGCGGCGACACGCTCGCGCCGCCCACCGCCGCCGCCCGGGCGCCCCCGCCCATCGTTGACTATGTAATCTTGCAACTTTTCGCGGGCAATTCAACTCACATTATATGCGCCGTCTATATTCCACCTAATCAGAAAACTGATGTGTATTCTTCTTTTTATAACTACGTACAGGATCATTTACACAAACTTATCAATTGTTGGAGATTTTAACTTACCTTCACTAGATTGGTGTTTAAATGGCCCTACTTTAAGCCCTATTTCTAATAGTTATAACCCCACAAATATAGAATTAATTAATTTCATATCTTTAAACAATCTCTCTCAATTAAATAGCATAATGAATAGCAATGATCACGTCTTAGATTTGTTTATTAGCAACGTAACTGACTGCAAAATTTCAGCTGCACCCACACCTCTTGTTCTACCGGACGAGCACCATATATTTACAATTTAATTAAATTATATGTTCCAATTAAAATAAACGATCACAATATCCATGTTGGTTTACCAAGGCATTAATACACATTTTCAATGATAAAAATCGAGCTTGGATAAAATGGAAAAAATATGGTTGTGATTCTGACTATAATAATTTTGCTATGTATAGGAGTAGATTCAAATCTGAATGTGACAAATGTTATAAAGATTATATAGAAAATGTAGAGCATAGTATCCATTGCAACATCAAATATTTTTGGACTTATATCTCCAACAAGAGAAATAATTCTACTCTTCCAGACTCTGTTTTCTATAAAAATGAAACGGGTAATAACCCAGAAAAAGGTATATTTCAATATACCTTTGTACATTTCAATTTTATACACAAAAACTTCAATAACCTAGTTACTATCTGTTTAACGGATAAAAGGTTTTTCACGTGAGCTGAAACCTTTGTTGTTAATCCTGTGAAGACTTAGCAAAGTATTATGGACAAGCGCTTTCTTGTAAAGCGCAAACTTAGATCAGTTTTGCTAAACACAATTTAATGGTGGAACTTTACGGTAATCCCCTTTCGAAGACACTGAAACCTTTAATTTTTTGGCCTAAATATTTTCCGACAAAAAATGAAAATTAAAGATTATAAGACGTTTAATTACGATTTATAACAAAAGGATAAATAATTAAGATTTTTGAGTACACAACAAAATGCAAAGCTGCTATTTATTCTATAGTTATATTAAAAATGCGAAGTGTGTCTGTCTATCACCTTTTACCCTCTAACCACTGAAATTTTGATGTAAAAAGATACTTTAAGTCTCGGAAAAGAACATAGAATTATTTTATACCGAATAAAACGGTTTCCTACCTATTTAGGGGAAAAAAGTTGCGTGCAACAACTATATTACAATAGCATAGCGAGAAATCATAACTTAGTACTTAGATCATTCTACCTCCCATCACGGTAATAAAGCAACCGATTACACTCCAAGAAAATACCTGAATGGTCCTAAAGCGTTTTTCTAAAACCATCCAGCTTACCGAGTCGTACTTTTATTACATTCAAATTATATTTTAAGCCGGCCTGGAAAATTATTCCATCCGAGAAAATTGCAGAAACTCTAATTTCCCGTAGATAAGTGGCTAGAAGCGACTGCACCAGTTTCCAGCCAACTCCATAATAACTTTCATATTCAATAAAAATATTGTTGTTATATGGTTGAATTTACCACACATTAAAATATTTTAATAATCATAAATCATAATATACGAAGAACGAATATTATTATTAAAATAAACGAAACAGACCAAAACCAACCAACGAAACGAAACCAGGACGAAAAATCATAAAAATTTACATTTCTGTTTAAAGTTAATTTACACGATAAGAAATATTTGAGAACTACAATGATTAATAATGATAATATGACGATTCATGATTATAAACACTGAAACTGACTACAAATTTAGCCTGAAACGTGTTTTAACTATTATTAAATCAAAATTTAATTTAAAACATACTATGCAAAATATATATATTACTAGCTGTCCCGGTGAACTTCGTGTCACTTTAAAACCTTCCCTGGACTTCTACGAATATTTTAAGACTAAAATTAGCCCAACCCGTTCAGCTGTTTTCGAGTTTTAGCGTTACTAACATAATTGAAAATCCATTTTTATATATTTGACTTTTAAGTATTATCACAAATATTTTGTATGGGAGTATAGAAAAGTATTGTTTTTAGACTTTTTCAGGAAATTTAATTTTTTTTTTAGAATTTTTCCCTCCGTAAGAACCATTCCTCGTACTTCAAGGAATATTTTAAATAAAGAATTAGCGAAATCGGTCCAACCGTTCTCGAGTTTTGCGCTTAGCAACACATTCAGCGACTCATTTTTATATTATAGATAAATAATATGTATATATTATAAATTTTTATATTATGTATTTAATCCGATATTCTCATGCACACTTATTTTTATGAACAAAAATTTTATAAAGTACACGTTAATACTTGTTTACCTAATATTAAGGCATCTTGCATCTAATAACAATTATAATGTTAAGACACCTTTTGGTAAAACTGCTTATGTTATACATTCTTTAATGGCTGATAATAATATATCCTTGTATTACCAGAACTGTCGTGGGCTCCGCACAAAGCTGCATACTTTATACATAAACATCCTGTCGCATTATTACGATTTAATTGTTCTTACAGAAACATGGTTACACAGAGATATCTTGGATAGTGAGTTTATGGACTCGAGGTACATAGTGTATCGCAGTGACCGTGACCGAGCGGCCACGGCGCGGCGGGACTGCGGCGGTGTGTGGGTGGCGGTGCGGCGCGGGCTGGCGGCGCGCGCGCTGGCACTTCGCGGCGACACGCTCGCGCCGCCCACCGCCGCCGCCCGGGCGCCCCCGCCCATCGTTGACTATGTAATCTTGCAACTTTTCGCGGGCAATTCAACTCACATTATATGCGCCGTCTATATTCCACCTAATCAGAAAACTGATGTGTATTCTTCTTTTTATAACTACGTACAGGATCATTTACACAAACTTATCAATTGTTGGAGATTTTAACTTACCTTCACTAGATTGGTGTTTAAATGGCCCTACTTTAAGCCCTATTTCTAATAGTTATAACCCCACAAATATAGAATTAATTAATTTCATATCTTTAAACAATCTCTCTCAATTAAATAGCATAATGAATAGCAATGATCACGTCTTAGATTTGTTTATTAGCAACGTAACTGACTGCAAAATTTCAGCTGCACCCACACCTCTTGTTCTACCGGACGAGCACCATATATTTACAATTTAATTAAATTATATGTTCCAATTAAAATAAACGATCACAATATCCATGTTGGTTTACCAAGGCATTAATACACATTTTCAATGATAAAAATCGAGCTTGGATAAAATGGAAAAAATATGGTTGTGATTCTGACTATAATAATTTTGCTATGTATAGGAGTAGATTCAAATCTGAATGTGACAAATGTTATAAAGATTATATAGAAAATGTAGAGCATAGTATCCATTGCAACATCAAATATTTTTGGACTTATATCTCCAACAAGAGAAATAATTCTACTCTTCCAGACTCTGTTTTCTATAAAAATGAAACGGGTAATAACCCAGAAAAAGGTATATTTCAATATACCTTTGTACATTTCAATTTTATACACAAAAACTTCAATAACCTAGTTACTATCTGTTTAACGGATAAAAGGTTTTTCACGTGAGCTGAAACCTTTGTTGTTAATCCTGTGAAGACTTAGCAAAGTATTATGGACAAGCGCTTTCTTGTAAAGCGCAAACTTAGATCAGTTTTGCTAAACACAATTTAATGGTGGAACTTTACGGTAATCCCCTTTCGAAGACACTGAAACCTTTAATTTTTTGGCCTAAATATTTTCCGACAAAAAATGAAAATTAAAGATTATAAGACGTTTAATTACGATTTATAACAAAAGGATAAATAATTAAGATTTTTGAGTACACAACAAAATGCAAAGCTGCTATTTATTCTATAGTTATATTAAAAATGCGAAGTGTGTCTGTCTATCACCTTTTACCCTCTAACCACTGAAATTTTGATGTAAAAAGATACTTTAAGTCTCGGAAAAGAACATAGAATTATTTTATACCGAATAAAACGGTTTCCTACCTATTTAGGGGAAAAAAGTTGCGTGCAACAACTATATTACAATAGCATAGCGAGAAATCATAACTTAGTACTTAGATCATTCTACCTCCCATCACGGTAATAAAGCAACCGATTACACTCCAAGAAAATACCTGAATGGTCCTAAAGCGTTTTTCTAAAACCATCCAGCTTACCGAGTCGTACTTTTATTACATTCAAATTATATTTTAAGCCGGCCTGGAAAATTATTCCATCCGAGAAAATTGCAGAAACTCTAATTTCCCGTAGATAAGTGGCTAGAAGCGACTGCACCAGTTTCCAGCCAACTCCATAATAACTTTCATATTCAATAAAAATATTGTTGTTATATGGTTGAATTTACCACACATTAAAATATTTTAATAATCATAAATCATAATATACGAAGAACGAATATTATTATTAAAATAAACGAAACAGACCAAAACCAACCAACGAAACGAAACCAGGACGAAAAATCATAAAAATTTACATTTCTGTTTAAAGTTAATTTACACGATAAGAAATATTTGAGAACTACAATGATTAATAATGATAATATGACGATTCATGATTATAAACACTGAAACTGACTACAAATTTAGCCTGAAACGTGTTTTAACTATTATTAAATCAAAATTTAATTTAAAACATACTATGCAAAATATATATATTACTAGCTGTCCCGGTGAACTTCGTGTCACTTTAAAACCTTCCCTGGACTTCTACGAATATTTTAAGACTAAAATTAGCCCAACCCGTTCAGCTGTTTTCGAGTTTTAGCGTTACTAACATAATTGAAAATCCATTTTTATATATTTGACTTTTAAGTATTATCACAAATATTTTGTATGGGAGTATAGAAAAGTATTGTTTTTAGACTTTTTCAGGAAATTTAATTTTTTTTTTAGAATTTTTCCCTCCGTAAGAACCATTCCTCGTACTTCAAGGAATATTTTAAATAAAGAATTAGCGAAATCGGTCCAACCGTTCTCGAGTTTTGCGCTTAGCAACACATTCAGCGACTCATTTTTATATTATAGATAAATAATATGTATATATTATAAATTTTTATATTATGTATTTAATCCGATATTCTCATGCACACTTATTTTTATGAACAAAAATTTTATAAAGTACACGTTAATACTTGTTTACCTAATATTAAGGCATCTTGCATCTAATAACAATTATAATGTTAAGACACCTTTTGGTAAAACTGCTTATGTTATACATTCTTTAATGGCTGATAATAATATATCCTTGTATTACCAGAACTGTCGTGGGCTCCGCACAAAGCTGCATACTTTATACATAAACATCCTGTCGCATTATTACGATTTAATTGTTCTTACAGAAACATGGTTACACAGAGATATCTTGGATAGTGAGTTTATGGACTCGAGGTACATAGTGTATCGCAGTGACCGTGACCGAGCGGCCACGGCGCGGCGGGACTGCGGCGGTGTGTGGGTGGCGGTGCGGCGCGGGCTGGCGGCGCGCGCGCTGGCACTTCGCGGCGACACGCTCGCGCCGCCCACCGCCGCCGCCCGGGCGCCCCCGCCCATCGTTGACTATGTAATCTTGCAACTTTTCGCGGGCAATTCAACTCACATTATATGCGCCGTCTATATTCCACCTAATCAGAAAACTGATGTGTATTCTTCTTTTTATAACTACGTACAGGATCATTTACACAAACTTATCAATTGTTGGAGATTTTAACTTACCTTCACTAGATTGGTGTTTAAATGGCCCTACTTTAAGCCCTATTTCTAATAGTTATAACCCCACAAATATAGAATTAATTAATTTCATATCTTTAAACAATCTCTCTCAATTAAATAGCATAATGAATAGCAATGATCACGTCTTAGATTTGTTTATTAGCAACGTAACTGACTGCAAAATTTCAGCTGCACCCACACCTCTTGTTCTACCGGACGAGCACCATATATTTACAATTTAATTAAATTATATGTTCCAATTAAAATAAACGATCACAATATCCATGTTGGTTTACCAAGGCATTAATACACATTTTCAATGATAAAAATCGAGCTTGGATAAAATGGAAAAAATATGGTTGTGATTCTGACTATAATAATTTTGCTATGTATAGGAGTAGATTCAAATCTGAATGTGACAAATGTTATAAAGATTATATAGAAAATGTAGAGCATAGTATCCATTGCAACATCAAATATTTTTGGACTTATATCTCCAACAAGAGAAATAATTCTACTCTTCCAGACTCTGTTTTCTATAAAAATGAAACGGGTAATAACCCAGAAAAAATCTGTAATTTGTTTTTGACATTCTCCGAATCAGTATTTGAGCCTTCTTCAATCCCAGATGACTTCGACTTGTCTGATAGTTCCTTTAGTTATAATGTATCATCTGATATATTTTGTGATATTAATGTTACAGAGCAACAAGTACTCTCTGCTCTTAAGTCACTTGATATAACAAAGGGTCCTGGTACAGATAATATTCCTCCGGTTTTCTTTATTGCTACTGCTCGTTCTATTAGTTTTCCATTATATTTATTATTTAATAAATGCCTTCAAGAAGGAACATTTCCTAGTGTTTGGAAATCTGCTAGAATTGTGCCTGTACATAAGGGTGGATCCAAAAAAGATGTAGAAAACTATAGACCAATATCCATTCTTTCTACTCTATCGAAGGTCTTCGAAAAACTAGTTCACAAAGCAATTTATCCTCATTTTCATAAATTAATAATACCCCAGCAACACGGCTTTGTAAAATCCCGATCTACCACAACTAACTTAGTCATTTATACTTCCTGTCTTTTTGATAATTTAGATTCTAATAAACAGACTGATAGTATTTCGTAAGGCCTTCGATAGAGTAGACCACAAAATTTTACTTGAATTATTATTTTTAACAAAAAATTAAAACCGACTTCCAGGGTAAAAACTAATAATTTATAATGAACAAAAAAGTATTAAATAATTTAATAATTCTTACTCTTTGAAGTGCCTTAGGCATACTCGTAATTCTCCTAAACCTCAACTATTTCTGTACTTTTATTATTCTTCAAAATAATGAAGATATTGTGTACAGAAATAGTTGAGGTATAGGAGAATTATGCCTAAGGCACTTCAAAGAGTAAGAATTATTAAATTATTTAATATTTTTTTGTTCATTATAAATTATTAGTGTTTACCCTGGAAGTCGGTTTTAATTTTTTGTTAAAAATAATAATTTCACTCTTTTTAGTCATTTATAAGTTTTCCTGTACAGACTAATGTGTTATGCTTAGTGACTTTGGAATCAGTCCAGGATACACTTTCATGATGTGAGAACTCATTGTCTGAGATCACTACCACTTCAGTATTACTTAAGCAACTCCAAGCATATACCACTGTATAATATGCTTGGCGTTAATCAAGTAATGATAAAATTAATGTTCATAACATACGCCTGTCTTTAAAGGCTCTAAAGTTCTGTTCAGTGACTTTCTTTCTATCATTACACTAATGAAGACTCATCAGCTCAACTTATTATAATATTACTAGAGATCGCCCAATGGTCGAAATTCGACCTTAGTTTCAACGACATTAGGACTACTAAAAGTATTGACTTTATCATATTTTTTTCAACTCTTGTCTCTGGGACACAGCTGATCTCAGACTGGCCGTGTAAGCATTGTCTAATAGTAGCTAAGATTCAATAAAAAAACTATAATCCATTTTCAATTTGTTACCTTGTTGTCAACAGACTTCAACCATAAATAAAAGAGTATAATTCGTATGTATAGGCTTATCACTCAGAAGTCTGTCATTTCTCATGTGTGTGTGTTGTAGTGTGTGTTGTATGTTTTATTTGTTAAAAAAAATGTATGATAAAAGCATAATTTCAAAATAATATTAGCTCGATGCACTCCTTCACCAGGTAAACTATAACTGTGCAAAATTTCATTCACCTACGTTTCCCCATTTTAATATATAGATGCTCAAATATAACTATAATCGTCCGTATAAATTTTAAGGAGAATAGCATACCTCAAAGATCTCATGATCAAATTGCTAACTTGGTAACCTAAACATTAGGTCAAGGTCGAATCATTTACATTGAATTAACATTATAATTTTTTAAATCGTTCGACAAATTCGGGTTTCGATCTTAAAGACGATTAAAAGTACCAATAAAAGGGTTATAATTAGATAATTCATGGTCTGGTGACTGGTGGTAGTGATGATGATGGTGATGATCATAAATGTAACTTGCATAGTAGCATATGCTTTCAGTTCTTAAACCAACTCCGAAAGCCGCAAACTTGTATTTATAAGGAATCCGGAGTTCTCTTAGCACCTTCGGAACCATGGTATATTATCTAATTACAAAATCTTCCTTTTTGGTAGCATATGCTTAGGATACTTCTCATATAATCGAAATCACTATATGTTTCCATATAAATTTTGAGGAGTTCCCTCGATTACTCATGGACGTATGGTGGAATAGTGGTGATGATAATGATTATTAATTGAATTTGCATAGTAGTATATGCTTTCAGTTCTTAAGACAACGCCGAAACCCCCAAATATGTATCTATAAGGAGTAAGGAGTTCTGTTCACCACCTTCGAACCATGGTGTATTCTGGTGCAAAATCTTACTTTTGGTAAGATATGCCCGAAGTACTTCATATGAAACCAAAAAAACCATATGTTTCCATTTGAATTTTGAGGAGTTCCCTCGATTACTCATGGATCCCATCATCAAGTCACCACTTTTGTGAAAATGGGACCAAATTGGAGTGAAACCTAATATAACAAAATAACAATTTTGAAAATC
The DNA here is from genome assembly GCF_905147365.1 of Aricia agestis. Classification (NCBI taxonomy): domain Eukaryota; kingdom Metazoa; phylum Arthropoda; class Insecta; order Lepidoptera; family Lycaenidae; genus Aricia; species Aricia agestis. The sequence continues at coordinate 7,538,994 of NC_056417.1, forward strand.
GGTTCACAACAACAAAAAAACAGTATAACTTTTTTGCTACTCCATTTAGCCGAACCAACGCAGGTATGCAATCCCCCATTACTCGAATAGTTCGTAACTTTAATAATCATTTATATGGTATAGATATATTTTCTCTCAAACATGCCAAATATAAAAAATGTCTTATCGATAGACTTAAAAATTTACATATTATAAATAATTAAAACCTTGCATTCCTCTTCAATAAATAACTTACAAACATTACACTTACAATTATACTAAATTTAATTTTACTACTATTTTAACTATTATTAACAAACACACTTAACACACCATTGACACACAAATATGCCCTTATATTAATTATATATTATATAATTTACTCTCTACTTCCTTAATCTCTATTTTTTCCTATACTAAATTATTCATCTGTGGTCACCGCTGTTGGTTTTACATTTAGTAAATACTAGCTGTCCCGGCAAACGTTGTTTTGCCATAAAATGATTTTCCCTGTTTTCCTGCTTTTCTCTTGAAGTTTTTTCTGATTTTTTTTCTATAAACCTCACGGAGCCCGAGACCTTTCCAACGAATGCAAAACCGTTTTAAATCGGTTCGTGCGTTCTGGAGTTATAGCGTCAGGAAGGAAAACCCGACTTATTTTTATATACTCGTTTCTAACCTAGCCGTTTCACGGGCTGCCTCTCTTTGCTCTTGTGTTTGAGAAGCACGAATTAAGCCCTTCTTTGCTCCATACTAACGCGGCGCTGTTCTCGTGCAATTTCTCGTTCTCCATCAGATAATTGACTCGCGATATTCCGTTGCCCAATTGCATTACGGCTTCGCTGGGAAAGATTAGATCTTCTAGGACGCGGCATTGTTATTAAAATGTGCACTCGCATAAAACCACCAATTAATTATAATAACAGTGCCTGAACTTTCGAGACATAGACAATAGCTCAAAGAGTATATTATAACCACTACGTATGAATAGCTTATCAAGAAAAATCATAGACAACCTATAAAAAGACATTTACACTTTTGTTAACCTGTAGTTTTTTTTTCCTTATGGCCTGTTTCACCGCTTCCTGATAAGGTGCCCGATAGGGTTATTTGACAGATTTTCCATACTTCATCTGTCAAATTAAGTGGTGGATAGCCTTATCAGGAAGCGGTGAAACAGGCCTTTAATCTTTACCAACTGATTTTTTATTCCCTAAATTCCGTTCCTTTCCGATGATTTTATGTTTTTACTGTAGAATAAATCTTAGGTATTATTCGGGAATTAAAAATTAAATAATTAATAAATAATTTTCAAAAATTAATGTCTAAAACAAACAAATATAACAGTACCTGAACTTTGTAGACATTTTACAAAAAATAAATTTCTGAACGCACACATGATGTCTTCAGAAAAAAATAAAGTTGTGGCTTAAAGGTCTCAGCAACCAGGCTCCAAAAAAATAGTTGTTACACTATTTGACAGGATTGGACAACAAATGTTTGACATGTAATAAACAAATCAGCATCTATTGAAATTATTAACATTCATTACACATAATTATCGAGTTTTCATTGTTTTTAATATGTATTCTGCTATTCGGGACGGAAACAAATCCAACAAATCAAAAACCATGGCAATCGGTCCAGCCGTTCTCGAGTTATAAGTGTTGTAACAAACACGACTTTCTTTTATATATATATATATATATATATATATAATATTCATGTAAGACTGTTTGGAGACCCCAATAAACGAAAATAAAATAACATAAATATTTTGTTAATTTCTCCCTGTCGGTTGAGCATATAAAAAGACTTCAATATAATATTCTTATGTACAGCAAAAAGCAGTAAAATTACGACAAAATACTCTGATTGCGTTCTTTAAATAAAATATATTGGGTGATTTCAAAAATTCGCGTCCGTTGCCACCGCGCCATAAAAGACACGGCCTAAAATCAATGGAATCATTAAAAGTTAACACGGCTTAAAATTTTGTGCCGGATTATTTATCGGGCATCGCTCAATTAGCGCTGACTTGCGATAAATATGCTATTTGTGTGCTGAACCGTTGTGCTGACATGCTGACAAATAGCAAGAGATGCCGAATATTCAGTAAAATATTCGGTACAAGATATTTTGTGTGTCGTAAGCCCATAAAGGTTATATTATTATCAGAATATTTTAGCGTTGTACGTCGCTCCATTAGCGCTGCCTTGCGCTGCCTTGTGTTGACATGCTGACAAATAGCAATTTATTTGTCAGCATGTCAGCACAACAAAATTTATTCGGTAAAATATTCAGTACAAGATTTTTTAGTAATAAATGCTTTTTTCGCATATTTATTTTGCTCTATTTGATTAAGTGAAGTAACCATGAAATATTTGGATCATTAAAAACTATTTTTGCTTGAAGAAGGAGAGGCCGTATACCGTATAATATATTAGTGTTTACCAGCCAATCTAAATTTACTAGTACTAGTGTACACCTAGTGGATACTTTAAGTAAAAAATGGAGTGTATGTTTATTTTTATTATTAGGAAGAAAACACGACACGAGTTTACGATAGTATCGTATAATAGTAGAGTAGGCTAAACATTATTTTACCGAATATTCGGCTAATGTTGACTCCCTAGAGAAACCACAGGCCTACGGGAGAGACTGACAGGGCTAAATAAATAATGCGCGCAATGATAGCGATATTTATGCAAGCTAAAATTATATAAAACAGGAGGAATTTTGAGAGAAAACAGTTCTATTTTAAAAATATTGCTCGATGTTTTAAATTAACTACAGAGTTCGACAATCAACATTTTTTACCAGATTTATTACCTGCAGTTTCTGAGGTGTTTCATTCGGTTTTTTATCTATTCGCTTGAGATTTTCACTGGCTAATGTCAAACAGCTCATCAAAGGCCTGCGAGTAATAAAAACTAGTACCTTTTAAGCTCTTGCATAACTTGTATCGCAGGCAATCCAGAAATATTTATAATATAAATATAGTATTATTTTATGATAAATTTAGTATTTATGTATAGTATTATTGTATATATTATGTATATTTGTATATTAATTCATATAGGTAATCTTAACAATAGATTTGTATTCTTTTGTTTGCACACGCACACTTATCTCTTCTGCAATTTCACCTTCGCTCCTGGTTGCCTGGAAGAGATTGCTACCTAGTAATAAGGCCGCCATTGTGACACCTATGTATTATTTTTGTTTTTATATTTGTATTCTCTCTGTATTGTGTGCATAATAAAGAATATTTGAATTGAATTGAAATTCCGTATCGAAAAAAACCTAACACACTCAACTCCGACCGGCACAAAGTGCGGCGTTGTCAGACTTCAGCACGGTGTTTGTGTTCGTGCGACTAGACGTTTGCGAATTATAATTGCATATGTTGATAAAAATGCTATGCAGTAGCTTTATTACGGTAATTCCCGAGTGTCACATGAATTTGATGACCTCTGTGGCTCAGTTGGTGGGCTGTTGGTAGCTAAAGCTGGGGGTCGCGGGTTCGAATCCCGCCGAGGGAACAAAAAGCTAGCAAAGTTCCTGCGTCATGGATGTGTATTAAATATTATGTGTATCATGTAATAAAAATCTTAAATATATGTATAGTATATAATAAGTATTAAATATATTTCCGTTGTCTGGTACCTGTAACACAAGTCCTTCAGGTACTTAGCACGGGGCCAGACTGACGTGGTGTGAAGCGTCCATAAATAAATAAAAAAGAATTATTGAACTGTCTACCGTCTAGTGTCTATTCTTTGTTAGTGAGCGTCAAAATGGTAAGTCGGATCTGTCTTGTACACTTACAAATTGGGGCATGTCCTCAATGGTCCATATAAGGGTAATATAATGAAATACTGATGGCTGTCCTTAACACGACTCGAGACAGAAACCCTTTGACCGTTACTACCTGCCTAATTATCACCCACAGGAATTAACCATAGATTTTAGAATTCACAGAAGGGATAAGCTTTTATGGTGTAAGGGCTTGTGGTCTCAATCGGAAGGAAAAAGTACTGAATACGAAATATAAAAAAACGGATAAACAAACGGCAAATCGAGGCATATAACTTCATATAAAATATCAAAATTAACATAAAATGCAATGCCTGATGTGAGGAGTTAAAATAATAATATATTTAGTATCGAAGCTTACAAACTTTAAAATATTTTATCTTCTGTTACATAAATAAAATAGATTTTAAATTTTGTTAGTCTTGCTGAAATTCGTAAACGGTTGAACCGATTTGGCTTATTTTAGTTTTGAAATATTAGTAGAAGCCCAGGGAAGGTTTTTATTAAGAGGAAAGTGATACGAAGTTCACCGGGTAAGCTAGTTTATAATACATGCTAGCACTAAGAATAATAATTAGGGCAAGCGAAGTCGCATGAAAGCCATGAACACAAGTTCATTGCATAGGAGTCGGTGTTATTTTTAACTGACTTCCAAAAAGGAGGAGGTTATATGTTTAGCTGTAGATATTACTTTTTACATAGCATAAGTAATGGTATAGAAAGGTTTTGTTTGTCGTTGTCTGAAACTGTCTTAATTTCTAAGATCTGTGGCCACATACAAACATTATTAGGCTCGTAATTCCATTATGGTGGGGAAACAAATGGCCCAAGAGATATGCCTTCGGAATATTTGAATAAACAATAAAAAATTTACGCACGAAATACAAGTTCATCATATAATATACCTCCCAAGTTTATGTTAAACAAACCACGAAGGTTATAATATAAATGTTATCTTAATAGCCCTATAATTGTACAATAAATATAATAATTTATTCAAATAATTTTATCTGGTTTCGAATTATTATTCGAATAATTATAATAATTATCTTATACTTTGCACGGGAGATGTAATTATACGAGTAATTAATTTCTCGGCAACGGTTTTTAGTACTTCAATGAAATTTACTCTGGGCAAAGCTTACTCTCGAAAACGAATATATTATTACCCTTACCAAAAATACTTATACAGGCTATTCCTGAGATAGCCTATGTGGTTTGGTGACACAAATTCGTAACACCATCGTCGCACGCGTTTCAAATGCGTCATCGCTTTTTTTCAAAGTTTAGAATATGGTGAACATGACTAGTGATTAGACAGACAGACGGACAGACCGAAACTATAAGGGTTCCTTGTTGACTACAGAACCCTAAAAATAGGTAGTTTTTAAAGCAACCTTTATAGATATTGTGTTTTTGTGCTTTGTGCAATGACTAGTACTGTCCAATCACTAGTCGTTTTACCCTACGTCTTTGCCTTTTTTTCTTGAAAAAAAAAAAAACATTTAAAAGCCATTAGAAACAAATCAGCGCTACAAATAGATCTCCGAAGTAGTTCGCACCGCGACACGAAGATGGATCGTTAATTTTTATCCCGATCAAGTTCTCATGAGAGTTTCTTGTGGAAGCGATCATAGCTGAAACATTATGAGATAAATTTCTTGAAACACTTCAATTTCGTTTATCGAACGTAAAAAGTATGTTAACTTTTTAGCAAAAATTTTTGCAACACATTGATAAGTAAAAATATAGTAGGAATCCTAAAAACCTATACAGAGTTTAAGAAAACTAAGTGCTAATACTTTAGGGTGTGTAGTGTGTATACGTCTCCTGTATAGAGTTTACTGTGCAAGCAGCAGCGCTGAAAGAACATTTTTTTGCGATTTGTATGGGCAAGCACCCCAGCGTCGTGACTCGTGAGTTTGCCGTAAACTCTATACAGGGGACACATACACACCCTAAAGTATTATCACATAGTTTTATAACAACCTGTATATTTTTAAATTTATCAGTATCATCGATTTTACAATCTTTAACGATGTTGAACTTGATTTATCTTTAGTTTGGCTTTTGATCAAATAGATAATCCTAGATAACCTTAAATAATATAAAAGCAGGAATTAAATAGAGTGAATGCGAACTTAAACGTTAATTAGTGTAAGTACGGTTTTGCTCGATCGAGCAATCATGTAGAGTAAAAACCATGGCTCGGGCTTTAGGAGTAGAACTATCGAGCAACACTGAATGTGTGTACACATTCAGTGTTGCTCGATAGTTCTACTCCTGTTCGAAGGAAATTAGCTACGAATAATAAAAACTAGTGTCAAAAAAATTGTCAAGCCGGCTCGATTCGAGCCTTCAAACTGGCTCGATGCGAGCCTTCGAGCTGTGAGTTTTGCGGTCCACACGGTGGTTTTTGCTCGATTTCAAGCAAAACTATCGAGCAAAACCGTATGTGTGTACTTAGCATTAAGCGTAACTATAATATTGTAAAGGATATTATAACACATGTCAATTTGCTACCTTATATACCAAATATATTATGTAACTATATTAATATGCCGATGGGGGAGATGAAAGGCGTAGGTGTTAAAATAATACAACTAACATTGCCTAATATTTGATCTACAATTTGTCAGTATTAAGTTAAGTTTTGTAAGTGTTACTTCAAGTAACATTGTAGCTTTAGAGGGTCCTCAGATTATACGATACGATATCGTATATCCCAGAAATAAATCCATACTAATATTCTAAATGCGACAGTGTATCTGTCTGTCTGTCTGTTCCCTCTTGACGTCCAAGCCACTGAACCGATTTTGCTGAAATTTGGTATGGGGATGCTTTGATTCCCGGGAAAGTACACAATATACTTTTATCCCGAAAAAATGTACCGTTTTTAGCGCGATTAACAAATTTTGGCGTAATGGAATTAAGGCGGGGATTAATCTCAAATCTCAATCCAAAACGATAACTTTGCACACAACCAAAGACCAAGCGTATACGCATCGCAATAAGGTTCATTTTAGCTTAGCATAAAACTGTAGTCATTCGAGCGGATCTTCTCTATTTTTCATGTTTTTTTTAAATATCTTTGGAAATAAACATTAAGAAAAAAAATTGTTCGGTTAAAGAGTTTTTAATATAGATTTACTAACAATTTATTCAAATAAAATGTATAATTATCCTAGTTAATACTTATATTTCGATGAAATTGATTTTTATCGGAGGTGAGTTTGTAAATTAATTACAGCCAAAGTATTACGTTTTATTAAAATGTTTATGGTTTAAGGTATTTTAAATATTGTGCATTATATCTCATATTTTTTAAAACTTCGTCATTATATTGGAACTAGGTAAACCGGAAGTCGCGGAATAACAAATTGGGGTTTATCCTCGCCTTAAGCGCGTCATTTAGTTATAGATAAAAACACATAATATGTATTATGTGACCGTCAACCACCTTTGATGCGTCTTACCTGTTAGAGCGCTTTTACACTATTTTCGCTCCGGTCCCATAATAATTGAAGACGGTAAAAAGGTGAACAATATCTAAGATAGCTCAACCACCAAATCCGGCTCCAGATAAGGGCTTGTCCATATCTCTGCGTCACGACGTCGTCAACGTGGAACGGTACGTTGACGTGATGTGTAAATTTACGACAACGTAAAGTAAAAATGCACGTCTTTTCTTCTCCTTCTCCGTTTTTAACAATCGCAAAAGCAGAATACGTATTGTGCGGTCCACATCTAGATCAGTAGTGAAGTATGTAGCAGTTTTACAAGGCATGGCGACGTACAATATTGCTACACGTGATATGCATTATACGTAAGATGTGAACAGGCCCTGACTCACTTCTCTCCGTCGTCCGTGAATCTCGGATTCGGATCGTATTCGGATCGGACGTAGTTCAAAAGCGCTCCTAGGAATATTACGTTAGCACTATTGGTATAAATTATAGTACCTTTGATACATCCCAGCTTTGTGGAGACGTTGGATTTCATAAGGAATAGAAAGTTAGAAACTGCAAACCATACAAGCAATTGCAACAAATTGAAACAAAAATCACATCCACGGCAAATTGAATTCCGTATGGATTTATTTGTTATTGACTTCTGACTAGGAACATTCGTAGCCCGAATTGTGAATGATGGAAATATTTTTCGGAAATCGAATTATTCACAAAATTGGATTACATGGGATGGCGGACATAAAAGTTAATGTATTTTATAAAACTTTACGTGACAGTGAATTCTTATTAGTGTTTTAAACAGGAAATCAATTTTTGTTGTACTAACTTCTAGAATGTAGCTTAGTACATAATTTATTTGGATTTACAATTTACATACGACTTTTTGTTACTATTAAGTTGGGCATAAGAATATACTAATAGCTTTGTCCTCACTATGCCTTTTTCTGTTCGTCAAGGGCATGCGTTATAACGCAGTCAACAGCGAACATGAGATATGCCCGCGATGCATGCCCTCTGACTGTATCCAAAACTTCAAAAATGACAATATTGGCGTTGCGTTCCTTGACGCATTCAATTATTGAATGCGCCAATATGACAGTTGATGACGAAAATTGAAGATAAAAGTGCACAGTGTGGACATAGCTAATGACGCGTACCATGAACGCGATCTACCAAAAATGATAGAAGATACCCAAAAATCGAATATCGCGCCACATTCCCCTCCATTTAAGCCTAGTACTTAATCATAAAGTTGTAATAAGCTATAATATTATATATCACAACTAGCTGACCCGGCAATCGTTGTTTTGCCATATAAATTATTTCTAGTATCAATATAAAAAGTAGATAAAAACCTCAGGCCTAACGATTAATTAATATCAGTTGAGACGTTTTGGAGGAGTTCGCGCACAAACACTGTGACACTAGAATTTTATATAAATCTGCCACACTTTCCCATATATCGCCTCAAATAAAATTACATTACGAGGGATCAAAGGTGCTTATTACGTGCATGAATTTGAATCTATATTGCGGCATCGCGGTCGCGTATGCGGAACGGTTGTATTTGACATTCTGCGCCGAACATTTTGGATAATGCGCTGAATAGCGAATATTTAGATTACAGGTAAAAGTTGTGCTTAACTGCGATTATGAGTCATGGAATAAGGATGAAGAAGAAATCTTGAAGTACTACCATATACAAAAAAGCATTTCCCCGTGTAAAAAAAAACTACCTACCTACTTATTCTGTAGACACCTGGATCGTATATATTATATCTTTAAACGAGCAATTCTTGTATATATATAATTGGAATCTCGGAATCGGCTCCAACGATTTTCATGAAATTTTGTATATAGGGGGTTTCGGGGGCGATAAACCGATCTAGCTAGGAATAATTGTTAGAAAATGTCATTTTATTCGTGTTTTACAGAATACCGAGCAAAATCGGTCAAATAGCTAGTATTGCTTAAGTGATACTGTTAAACAACTCCTACAAACTTTTTGACAAAATGTTTCTTTTAGCCAGAGATTAGTTTTGCTGAAATAAATTTTTGATCAAGCCGAAGAAGTCCAAGTGAAAATCTTTATGATAATCTTTTAGTTTACTATAATATTATGTCTGTTTGAAAACTGAATTGCAATATACTGCAGTAATAACATAATTTGAACAACTCTATCTAGTGGAACTTCGGAACGAACTGAAAAGCTTGATTGATGACAAGGCTAGTCGCCTTGTAGAACGTAATGTCTCTAGTTATTCTATAACATGATGTATGATGGGACAATTTAACTTAATAGTGTAGCTTCTTCATATATGTTGCATTTTTAATTTTTATCTACTTCTTTATCTTTTCTTTACTTTACTTTTATCTTAAAAAATTTTACAACCCAATATATTTTTACGTAAAAATCTCCTCTTTGCCGTTTGTATACCGATTTCTTAAAGTATAGTAAAGAGTTTTTAATCACATAATTATCACATAATATATTAATCTTATTACTTGAATCGTTATTATTGAATATTATACCAATTTTAATAAAGAATCTAGTGATCCTCTAAAACAATTTGATTTTTACTGTATTCAAAATTTATATTGCAAATATTTTCTATATTTTCATGAATCCGCAGTCAAATCCATCATTGTTTTTAGATGTAATAAAATATAGTCAGGCGGAAAGCTTTGTTTTATTGGTAGATACTATGCTATTGGTAGAAGGGTGATGATTGAAAAGTAAGGAAACTAATGTCTTTCTTTATTTCTTAATCTTATTAAACAATACGTCTATCAAATTATTTAACAAAATAAATATAAAACTCGAGATTATAATAACAAACAACTTGGAATTTGAATGCTGATCCCCGTCGCGTCGCGTAATGTCGTACATAGGACTTAGCCACGCGGCTTAAGCTTTACCGAAATACAGCGCTTAAAATACCTTATTATGAACTTATACTAATTTGCCATTTTCCATATGTTTGTAGCCTAATATTGTGTTGCAAGATACTGGAATATATTATTAGTAGCGAGCCTGACAGCGGTGTCCCGTCTTACTTAACAATTTTAACTATGAAGTTTAAATTATGAAAAGCGGTAAATTTACGTCATCTGAACCAATTCTATACAGAGACCGAGATATTCTCAAGTTTTCTACTTTTCCATGATAATTTTACTCCGACATAACAAACATAAAGTCACAAAACGTTACTTTATGTAAAGGTAGGTATGTTAAAATCAATTTTTATCAAATAGAATCAGGTTTTTGAGCTTTTGGCTCTCACGACTCACTCAAGAGGGCATCGGGTCGGGCCGGTCAGTTTCAAAAGAAAATGCAGTAAAGTGGTCCAAATTTCCACCACTAACGAGACCCATATTCACTTATTGTCCATTAAATATAGAGTAACTTTCATTATGAGACAAATTAAAAATAAGCTGTCAGTAAAAAGTTATAACCATAAGAAAAATATTTTTTTGAGTGAAAACATTGATATTGATATTCCTCTATTTCAGTGAAAACCTAATAGGAAATGCCAAGCAACATCTCATAACATAGATTGAGTAGTTAAAAAGTGCAATGGACCATATTAATACTATTTTATGTAATAAAATGGTAGAAAAAATTTTCATTCCGTCATAACTTTTTACTAACAGGATAATTTTGGTTGCGGTCCAGTAATAATGATTCCGTATTTAACAGACCATTACGTCAATGTTATCGGTTGTGGACATTTGCTCCAAACTCAATACATTTTTATTACATCTACAATATTTTTCATACAAAATGGTAAAAAACACGACTTTTCATTCAGCCATAACTTTTCACTGACAGGGTATTTTCGATTGCGGACAGGTTATAGTGATTCAGTATTCAATAGACAATTTTACTATATGTATAGGTCTCGTTAGTGGTGGAAATTTGGACCAGACTCCATACATTTAAAAACATACTCTTTTAAGCACAATCGCTAAATAACAATATTTTAACACAATTTACATTTATTAAATTGGTTTAAGTACCAAAATATAAAAAAAAAACATTAAGGGTATAATACGAAGTATATTGGTTTACGAAGAAAAAGCTTCTAAAAAAACATTAATTCGTATTCAAATTTTTTAAATCCCTTTTTAAAACCTTGTACAAAAATTGGTGTGATGCCAAAGGATAAAACGGTAACTACTATTGGATCGAAAACACCAGCGAAATCAGCTTTGAAACAGCCAAGCCGAACTCTTTTAATTATTCAACTCTCCGTCCAAACTTTCCAAACAGCTCATTAAACAGAATATCATCACTTCAAAGTAAAAAAAAACTCAAGAAATTACGAACAACTCTGTAAGTACTTTTGAGTTTACTTTTTAATAAGTCTTAAACACTCTACGATTCATGAAGTTTTAAAAATAATTAAAAATAGTAATTTTCGGCAGGTAGATAACTAAACCCGCTATATTCTTGCTAAGGACTTCTCTCGACTCGATAGACAGAATATTTCCTTCATGAATTGTTTTCTCACCTTCGAGCGAAATAAATTTTTAAAGTTAAACTTGCTTAGGCATGCTGAGAGTTAAAGGGGTATGAAGATTTTTATATGGAGCCTGGCCGACCTACTGTTCGCCATGAGCTACCAAAGTTTTACCAATTTGAGATATTGCAACTTTGGCAGCTCAAATCTTCGAAATTTTCATTTTTTTTTTAATGAAATAAGGGGGCAAACGAGCAAACGGGTCACCTGATGGAAAGCAACTTCCGTCGCCCATGGAAACTCACAGCATCAAAAGAGCTGCAGGTGCGTTGCCAGCCTTTTAAGAGGAAATAGGGTAATAGGGGAGGGTGGGCAGGGAAGGGAATAGGGGAGGGTAGGGAAGGGAATAGAGGATCGGGCCTCCGGTAAACTCACTCACTCGGCGAAACACAGCGCAAGCGCTGTTTCACGCCGGTTTTCTGTGAGAACATGGTATTTCTCCGGTCGAGCCAGCCCATTCGTGCTGAAGCATGGCTCTCCCACGCTTAAAATTTATTACTATCAAGCAAATTTTACTCACGAAAAATTTGGTGGATAGTCGTAATCAAATGAAAAAAAAAAATAGGGAACTCGGACTAATTATTATATCAGATTTCTTACAATAAAAAATGGGCTACCGAGAGAGAGATGATTTTTCTCAATCAGAGATAAACAGTATTATTGAAATTCGGTAGCACAAGAAACATGTAGTTACCTAATTATAAGATAATTAAAGTTGTAGTTTCATTAACTTAAAATAAATAAATCCCTTACGTAGTACATTTCGTAAAACTTTTAACGAAGGTCTACGTTTAGGGTTGAAAACTAGACCTTTGCGTTCAATTTAAGGGTGACATAAAGTAAACACTGGTTTATACAGTACCATAATATGACGCCCGCAACTCTGAGGGCCTAGACAAGCGGCAAGCGATTATCGTATACGCCAACGCCAACGTCACACAATGTAGGTATGGGATTTGACATTAGTATTCGCTGGCGAAGCGATGACTTAATATGTCAAATCGCATACATTTTATTAGCGTTTACGATAATCGCTTGTCACTTGTCTACTAGGGCTGTTGTGCCAAAACTCGTTTATCACGCAGGAAACGGTACATTTTTTCCGGGATAAATAAAACTTGAGAGGTGTCTAGGGACACCCGAATGGAACGAAGCTATTTCTTATGTTCAAAAAACCTGTATACACACCCTAAAAAAACGCCATCTAGTTGACGCACAGGAATACTTACTATCAACGCCCTCTTCCCCTAACATGCAGGTAAGTACTAATAAAAAAGTGACAAGGTCAAATATCGTTCTGTCTAGCCTTCAGATTTACGCCGAACGCGCGATAAGGAACTTCGTTCCAATAACAACGTATCTCTACATTTAATTTCAGCAAAATCGATTCAGCTATTAAGGGAGTTAAGAGGTAACAGAAAGATAGACAGACGGACAGACAGACACATAGACACACTTTCTTATAGAAATTATAATAGTATGGATGTTAAAATACTTGTGACTTTACCGCTACGATCCTTCTCCTCATAACATTGCAATGTAAATAGACTTTTACTAGTAAATAGGCACAAATTATAGTTTACATTGCCAAGTGCCTGATGATGGTTTTAGTGTGTCCTCCATCCCCAAATAACATCATACAGTTTTTACATGTAGCTAGAGTCGTATAAGAGTTTAATGTTTCAGAAAATGTTATCAAGAACGTATTCAAGTATAATAGGTATCAACTACCACCAGAGAACAATCAACTTTTTATGTTAGTATAGAAGGTAAATTAAAGAAATAATGATTGCAACTTGTGTCATACAGGCCTGAACACAGTATTTACAATTAAAGCGACGCGACGCTTTGATAATTTGGCTGTAGCGATATCGATTTTTCTCAACAATGACTAAAGCTAACAAATTAAAGTTCATTGTCATGTTTTTATCTTTGAATTACCCGTAACACAGAATAATCAAGCAAAATAGACCTCTGTAAAAAAGGGATTCCTATTTTGCCAACAGAGGAGAGTGATTTAAGCTACCAAAATTTGTACATAAATGGGTTTAAGCATACATTTTAATTTGCCCATAGCTTATATGAAATATATAAATTATGGTTTTTAAATTACGCGACAAAAACTTTTTTTGTCGCTTACGCCCTTTCCATTTTTTGCTGTTCCATTGCTTGTTTGCAAAATAAAATAGAAAACAAGCAATCTAAAACGTATCCAACACGGTTTTTTATTAGGGTTCCGTAGTTTACTTTAACGCGGCGTCACCTTAAGCAATGGGATTCTGTATTAATATCAAGTCTGTGTAGAAAAGTGATTTGTCGCTTAAAGTTTATAATTATACTTACTGGATGATGGCCGCAACTCCGTTGCGCCAAAAGTCGTTCGTCGCGCAAGAACCCTACATTTTTCCGGAATAAAAATTATCCTATGTCCTTTCCCGGGACTCATAGTTTCTCCATACCGAATTTCAGCAGAATCTGTTCAGCGGTTTGGGCGTGAAGAGGTAACAGACAGACAGACACACTTTCGCATTTATAATGTTTGTATGGATGTATAAATATGGATTAAATCCTAATATCACGTCAGTGTATAAAAGTGGTTTCTATTTGACGCTTCAACTTTATAATTATATTGGTTCTGCTCCGAACTTGACTCTATTTGCATCTGTAACGACTTCGGAAATCAGTTCAATTACGTTTAGCTCGTAATACTTGATTGTTCTTGTTATGATTTCTTCTTTTGGCATTTTCGACACCACGTATTGGTCAAAATATAACATTAGTATTGCTAAAAACATTGCCTGTAAAAATACTTAATATTATAGTCTTCGCGAGAAAACTGTAGTTTTTAGACAAAGGCAAAAAGTAGTCTAGATGTAATGTAATCCTTACTTGCGCATACCTGCCCTAGATCAAAATCGGTTAGGTTTATTTTGGTTACGGAATTTCTTGATTCGGTCGCCACTCGCCGCGCTCAATACCCGCGATAGAAGCTATGCAATACCTTAAAACAAATCTAGGATATAAAGGCTAGGACCGTAGCGGGAATTGTTTCCGCTGCGGCAAGCCGGGGCACAAGGCCGCCGACTGCGCAGAAGAGCCGAGCTGCTTCTTCTGCGCCGAGCTCGGGAAGGAGAGCGCCCACGTGCTGGGAGGTAGTGGCTGCATAGCAGCGGTCAAAAAGCTGCCCTCTGGCGCTAGGAGGAAGACGAAGGCTCCCTCTAAGGCTCGGCTGCGTAAGCGGCCCGGAGCCGATGAGGCAGGGGCGAGTCAAAACGTCCCCGCCATGGAGGTGGAAGCCTAGGCCTGTGGGTGGCTGATCGGGGGATCACCGCCCACAATATAGGCCCCGAGGAGACAGGCTCCTCTGATGCCCGGGGAGCCTCTCGGTGAAGGCAGGCGGTGGCATAGGCTGCTGCAGTGTTGTGGTGCCGGATGCGGCAAGCGCTGCGGAGGACGCGGTGCGACAACGATCCCGCTCCTTCGCCTGTGGCGTTGATGAGGGCATGGGGGGGTTTTAGTCGGTAAACCTCCGGTGGTCCGGAGGGAGTCCGACATACCCCTGCCCCTTCCCCCGAGGGGGCGGGGGATGCGTAATGCATTTCCCCTCCTAAAAAAAAAAAAAAAAAAAAAAAAAGGATATAAAGGCTAAAACTTGCTGTAACAAACAGCATTAACTCATACAACTTAGCGCATAAAACCATAAAAAAACTAAAAAAACTTTCGCATCACGTGGCCGCTTTTGTCTTTTAATGTGTTTGCCGAGCACTTTTATTGCTCTTGTAGTAATAAATAGCAATAAAATTTCAGGAGCAATTCGTGAGCGTCTTACAACTAAATAACCATTACGATTGATGAATGAAACGAGGAATGTTCATACTATTTGTTACTTTAATGGTTTCTTATTTCGCAACAATTGCTTGTACAATAAATAATTTCTGTGTCTTGAATTTTAATTGAATTTAGGTACCAGAAACTTGTCTGCTTAAAATGTAGTTTTATTTCTTCCAAAAAGAAGGAGGTTATATTTATGTTCGGCTGTGCATATTTTTTTTGTATGTTCTAGTATACATATTTTCTAGCAATATCCCGTGAAATTAACCACAACCTGTAAGTATTAACCTACCACCTAAGTGAAAAGCATAGGTATGCGTTACAACACCTCCTTGATCCTTTCTTTCCTACACTGCATATGCGTACACTCGCATGAAAGAACGTGCAAACACCACCAGCATGCAGCCATGTAGGTTGAAAATTTTAATTTTTGTTTGTTAAAAGTGAAACTGTATCTTATCTTCTTAGGTAAGTTTGATTAAATCTTGAGTTGAATCCCAGTTTATTATGACAGCGAGAATTGTGTCCCATGGAGACGGTTCAAATACATTGTGATAAAGAAACTTGGATGAGAGCCATAAAAACAACAAGTCGCTGTCGTCTTCTTGTAAAACTTTTGCCGCCATTTTGTTACCTCAGGTGATACTAAATTTAATCTTAATATATCTACACAAAATAGATTAATAGACAACATAATAAGTGGCTCGCTATAATCTGTATTTTAATTTTAATCCAGTATGGTTTATTAAATACTACACTCACTACAGCTATAAATGTTAAAAAATATTTTAATATACAGTATAGCTGATGATCATAATTAATGACATCTTTATTCATTTTTAATCATGCCAACTTTTAATTAAATAATCGGCCAAGTGCGAGTCGGCATCGTGCATGAAGGGTTCCCTACCATTATAGAGCAAAAATAGGCCAAAAATTGTGTTTTTTGTATGGGAGCCCCCCTTAAATTTTTATTTTATTTAAATATTATTAATAATAATAAAGTACACATATCACTAAGGCTTTTGTGAATATTTCAAGTGCCTACCTGTTGTCATCATTGATACCGAGCAAAAACTGTTTTAAAAATCATGTTTGTTGTATGGGAGCCCCCCTTAAATATTTAATTTATTTTGTTTTTAGTATTTGTTGTTATAGCGGCAACACAAATACATAATCTGTGAAAATTTTATTTCTCTAGCTATTACCGTTCTTGAGTTACAGCCTGGAGACAGACGGACAGACAGACAGACGGACAGACATCGAAGTCTCAGGTTCCGTACCCTTTGGGTACGGAACCCTAACAAAAAAAAAGATCAAAATAGGTAAAGTAATCTAGTCCTGATAACTATCCTTATAATCTGGTCTTGATAACTTTCATGTATCCTAACTTTAATAGGAATAATAGTAGGTAGATGATGATGAAACTTTTTACAATATTATTTGTGATATTATGTAGCCACTTGTTACTTTAACCTGTATTCGTGAATTTTCTTCTCGTAGCATTCGAATGATTAAATATTCATAATAACCAAGAAGCAACAACGCAAATTCCAAACATGTTTTGTACATAATATTTATTATGTACTTCGAGAAATGATTTCAAACTTATTTAATTAATAATAAATTGTTTGTTTCCTCGTTCGTATTTAGTGCTAGCTGCGATTATATTGACGAAACAGAAAGACGTTATCCATCTTCTAAAAGTATATGTTTTTACAATGTATGGAAAGAAAATTTTTAAATGTTACCAAATCAATTGATTCATAGGTAGATAGTTTGGTAAAGTTGTAGCAAGCTATACCATTTAAATGTAGTTTGCTACGGCATAGCTTGTTCGTAGCATGCTACGGAATCAGACAATAGTCATGTTCTTAGCTAAAGTTCCCATAGTATCAAAAAGCGACAGTTATCCTACAGTCATACGTGGGAGAGCCATGCTTCGGCACGAATGGGCCGGCTCGACCGGAGAAATACCACGTTCTCACAGAAAACCGACGTGAAACAGCGCTTGCGCTGTGTTTCGCCGAGTGAGTGACTTTACCGATGGCCCAATCCCCTCCCCTATTCCCTTCCCTTCCCTACCCTATTACCCTATTAAAAGGCCGGCAACGCACCTGCAGCTCTTCTGATGCTGCGAGTGTCCATGGGCGACGGAAGTTGCAAACCATCAGGTGACCCTTTTGCTCGTTTGCCCCCTTATATCATAAAAAAAAAGTCAAGTGTATAATATACACTTTACTTTTCCTCATAAATAATTCAAATCATATTTGGGGTACAGGAAAACAAATCCCGAACGGAAACATATTCAAAAGTACACACAAACTACTACGAAAGTGCCTATACAATACCGAACCTAATAAAAACTATTCGGAAGTTTGGAGACCCATATTATGCTTATTAAGCCCTTTTATATGCCAACAATAGGGCCAAATTTTACCTGAAGCACATTGAAATGCCCGGGATCGCTTCACTCGAATATATTTTAACTTTATTAAGAATTAGTATTTTGAGTACGGAGGCGGAACGCGGTCAGAAAATTATATTCCATCCGTCCACTTTTGTGGAACCACTATAACGACCATCGAGGGCCTACCCTATTATAATACTTGGAGTTTGTTTGAAGTTGATACTCGAATCGTGCAATTTGGCCAAACAAAGGATTACTCAGGCGGCTGGCCTAAGCTACGTATCGTCTTTATGATAATTACATATGAAACTTTAGGGGGATTCTTATTTTTGGGTATTTTACGTTGTAAGTGAAAATAATATATTGTAAAGTTATAATATATTGTAATTGTAAAAATAATATATTGTAAAGTTAAACCTTAAGAGTCCGGGTGCCATCGAAATTCTCATACAAACGTAATACCAAGATCATTTCCCATACGAGAAAATTTACCATAGTTGAGTTATTATGCAGCTTAAGATATAACTACCTAGGTTCCTGTACAAAGATTCACTGCAAAATACTAACATACCAAAAATATGAACGACTGTATGGGATTATTGGTATTACTACTTTGACTTACTTAATACTATTGTAATAGGAAAATATGATCACATATTTTATTTCAAAACCCCGATAAAAATCGTAAACAATATAACCATAGTTTAAATGGTAGTATTAAAACTTTTATAAGTGAGCGAAGGTGTGTTTTTATGTCTATCTATTTCTTATCTTCATTCTTAAAACACATTTCGAATGCAGTTCAAGTTTCAGAAAAATGTACGATTTTCGCACAATAAACAAAATTACGCGCAACGTCTAAGTGTCTAAACACACTAGGCCGAAGTTACGCGGCGTAAATTCCGCGTGATTACGCCCGCAATGTCAAAAGCATGCAAAATACGGACAGAACGCGATGGAATAGTGTGTCATCGGTAATTTAAAATACATTTCAGGCGGAATCATGCGGAATTTACGCCGCGTAACTTCGGCCTAGTGTGTTTAGACTTTAGACACAAATTTATCCTTACTAATGTTATAAATGTGAAAGTGTATCTGTCTGTTGGTCTGTTACCTCTTCACGTCCAAACCACTCATGCGATTTTGCTAAAATTTTGGTATAGAAATATCAAACTATCTCTATTTCAGCAAAAGATACATTAATTTATAACGAAAAAATCTACGGTTCTCGCATGCGTGCAACGGAGTTGCGGGCATCAGCTATTAATATCCTACTAATCTATACATATAAATAAAATTGGAGTGTCTGTTTGTAATATTAAAATAACCGTTTTTTACTACATGCATATGAATATTTATACGGTACTTACACCAAAATAACAATTTTTGGAATTTTTGTCTGTCTGTATGTCTGTCTGTGTGTTCCGGCTAATCTCCGAAATGGCTGGACCGATTTTGACAGGACTTTTATTGGCAGATAGCTGATGTAATAAGGAGTAACTTAGGCTGCTTTTTAACCGACTTCCAAAAAGGAAGAGGTCATTTTTTTTACTTTTTTATTTTTTACCTATGTATTCAACATTGTTGTGTGTTGTGGTCTAACTTGTGGTCTAAGTTCTAATCTAACCTAACCTACTCTTGGACTTTCTGGATTGTGTTTGTTCCCCCGAACCCCCGCTACGGTGTCCATGGTTAAGTAGGCCTTCTGTTAAGTCGTTATCGAACCGCTCATTCTATCATTTTTACCGCTCATTCAGTTATTGGACTGCTCAATTATTTTTATATTACTGTCCATGTTTTACAGTCGCAATAATTAATCAACCGCCTTAAAATTAAATAACTGCTCAATATTTTTTTAAACTGATCATAATAACATCTCAAATATTTAAATAACTGCTCAAAAAATTAGTTCCCATATTATAATAAACGTAATTATCCTAAAACGTATATAAACTACATAATAGAACAAAAGTTCTGATAAAATTCTAATAGTCTAATTCAGCAACTCCACAGAATACACATTTGTACAAGCTACTCTAACTTAACGAAATTATAATTAGTTTCTTTTAAACACATTAACTTATAAGTAGGAAATTATATCGTAAAAGAAACACAAGCACCAATATTTGTTCGTAATTTATTTATTTGACAACTACTTTGCTACATATCCACCAATAGGAGGGTGAATTTGTGTACGAATTCGGACTATCGGTCCCTAGCACTTGTATGACTCGAGCGATCTTTACACGAAATATTTCGAGTGTGAAGATTTGACTTTTGAGAATACACAAACTATTAGCAACAAATTATATCGTGCAGGAAACCGGTCTCGAACGCTTCAACTCCCAAGCGGCCACATGTGGTGTACGAATTTGGACATATTCTACGAGTATAACCGGTCCCACTCGTTCGACTCGAGCGATCTTTGCACGAAATATTTTGAGTGTGAAGTTTTGAGAATACACAAACTGTGTTACGCTCGTAAAAATCTCATAATTCGGTATTTTATTCGAAGATGAACTTTTCTCACATCCTGAGAATTGGGCCCCAGGTGCGCGTGGTCTATGGCGTGCTATGGCGGTTGCATACTAAGATATCTATCTCGATGGCCGCCGCGGCCTGGCCGCTGCGGCTCTTGTATGGAAGTGAGACAGGTATGTTACTTGTATTATCGAAGCAGCTTACTTCTCAGAAGTAATGTCAAATGTGTGCCTTACGCTCTGGAGTTAAGGCTGAATTTGCTATGTTCAATTTTGGTGACTTTGGTGACATTGGTGACCTTGACGTGGTAATGATGATGATGATGATGAATGTAATTTGCATAGTAGCATATGCTTTCAGTTCTTAAAACAGCGCCTATATTCCCAAACTTGTATCTATAAGGAATCCGGAGTTCTCTTAGTATCTTCGGAACCATAGTATACCTCGATGCAGAATCTTGCGTTTTGGTAGCATATGCTTAGGATGCTTCTCATAAAACCAAAATCACCATATGTTTCGATATAAATTTCGAGGAGTTCCTTCGATTACTCTTGATTCCCATCATCAGGTCACCATTTTTGTGAAAATGCGACCAAATTGGAGTGAAACCTAATACAACAAAACAAAAATTTCGAAAATCAGTTCACAAACAGCGGAGTAATCGTTGAACATACAAAAATAAAAAAATAAAATATCCACAGCCGAATATATAACCTCGTTTTTTGGAAGTCGGTTAATGACGTACGGATATATAGATGTATGGATGTATGTATGGATATATTTGTTACTCTTTCACCAAAAACTACAGAACGGATTTTAATGAAACTTTACAATAATAATATAGATTATACATCAGAATAACACATAGGCTACAATTTTAACCTACGTTCAAAATGGGGGAGGTGTTATGTTCGTTTTTTTTATGTTCAAAGATTACTCCGCCGTTTGTAATTTGGTACTTTATTCACAAAAGTCGTAACTTGATGAAGGGATCCATAAGTAATCGGGGGAACTCCTCAAAATTTATATGGAGAAATGTAGTGACTTCGGTTTCGTGAGAAGTGTTCTAAGCATATGTTGTTGGTAGCAAGTAAGATTTTGCACCAAGGTATACCTGGTATACCATGGTTCGGAAGGTGCTTAGAGAACTTCTGATTCTTTATAGATACAAGTTTGGGAGTTTCGGCGTTGTTTTAAGAATGGAAAGCATATGCTACTATGCATTATGCAAATGACATTCGTTTTCATCAACATCATCACTACCATATTGACCTTGCATCGTCCCAACTCCCATGATTATGAGTCTATTATGATTAGGTTAAGACTAGAGTTTGTCAAGCGATTTTAATAAAATCTATACTAATATACCTAATGCTATACGTGGGAGAGCCATGCTTCGGCTCGACCGGAGAAATACCACGATCTCACAGAAAACCGGCGTTTAACAGCGCTTGCGCTGTGTTTCGCCGAATGAGTGAGTTTACCGGAGTCCTAATCCCCTACCCTATTCCCTTCCCTACCCTCCCCTATTCCCTTCCCTTCCTATCCCTACCCTCCCCTATTCTCCTTAAGAGGCCGGAAACGCACCTGCAGCTATTTGATGCTGCGAGTGTCCATGGGCGACGAAAGTTGCTTTCCATCAGGTGACCCGTTTGCTCGTTTGCCCCCTTATTTCATTTAAAAAAACCTAAAAGGTTTGTCTAGTTTATAATGGTTATCGTGTACACTGCAATTGTCTAGTTGACATACAGCAGGTGGGCGAAAACTGAACATGTACCATTTCGTTCGCTTCCAATCACCGTTATTGATTTCCAACCGGTCACAATTACTTTCTGGTCCTCTGGACCGACACGCGTACAAATATTCTTTGTTTTAATTGACTGTTCGAGGTGCTACGAAAAAATTTTTAACGCTGAAAATATTATTAACTATGACACCCGCAACTCCGTTGCGCCAAAACTCGTTTATCGCGGCGGAACCGTACATTTTTCCGGGATAAAAATTATCCTATGTCCTTTCTCGGGACTCAAAGTATCTCCATGCCAAATTTCAGCAAAATCGGTTCAGCGGTTCTAGCGTGAAGAGGTAACAGACAGACAGACAGACAGAGAGACAGACACACTTTCGCATTTATAATATTAGTATAGACTAGCTAAAAACCGAGCTTGACTGACTGGGATAACATTAACACATCTACATTTAAATAAAAATTACTATGCTAAAGCACAAATCAATAAGCGTGATAGTTTTTCCGTAGTGTTCCACAAAATGTAAAGGTTGTGGGATATACTATAGGGCTCGCTTCGCTAGCCCTGATAAGTATGTTACCAGCCATTTTTCAACGACAATAATAAATCGGTAACCGTACATTCTGTCAGCACAAAAGTATTATATGTCTTTAAGTAAGAGGGTTACCTACGTCTAAGTTAAGTTTACTGTTACTGCACTTCCATCAAATTGCGTTTACTGAAACGTTTAGGAAAACGATCGTGATAAAATTCGGTTTATCTATTATCTTCGATAATAATAAATAATTCACAATATTGTAAACACAGACATAATAATTAAATACAAAAAGTTTTGTCCTTGTCTCTCAGTCTTCTTCTTTAACTTCTTATGAAAAAAATTGTTTTGTCACCTATAAAAGGTTTCAAACTTGCAGACAGAAGTTTCCTTTAAACCTCTATAAATGGTAACTAAAACTTCTGTATTGGTGCGAGGGTATATTTTTAGATACAAAATATAATTATTATTGTTTGTAATTATTCCATATCCGTACTAATATTATGATAAATGCGAAAGTGTGTATGTCTATCTGTCTGTCCGTCTGTCTGTTTGTCTGTCTGTTATCTCTTCACGCCCAAACCGCTGAACCGATTTTGCTGAAATTTGGTATGCGCTTCGGAAAGGACATAGGAAACTTTTTATCCCGGAAAAGTGTAGGGTTCCTGCGCGATAAACGAATCTTGGCGCAACGGAGTTGCCTGCATCATCATCTTGTCTTTATATTATTATATTGCATGAAATGCAAAGTATTAATTTATTTTTTTATGAAATAAGGGGGCAAACGAGCAAACGGGTCACCTGATGGAAAGCAACTTCCATCGCCCACGGACACTCGCAGCATCAGAAGAGCTGCAGGTGCGTTGCCGGCCTCTTAAGAGGGAATAGGGTTATTACCCTATTCCCTTCGGGGGAGGGTAGGGAAGGGAATAGGGTAGGGGATTGGGCCTCCGGTAAACTCACTCACTCGGCGAAACACAGCGCAAGCGCTGTTTCACGCCGGTTTTCTTTGAGAACGTGGTATTTCTCCGGTCGAGCCGGCCCATTTATGCCAAAGCATGGCTCTCCCACGTTTAAAAAAATCCACAAAGTTCTCATTGAACCAGGCGTAATATTATGATAAACACTAATCTACGTGGTTATGTATTAGTAAGACTTATGATCTGTAATATTTTATGGAAAGTTTGTTAGATTATGCTAAAAGCTTGCTCCCAATTTAACAGATCATCTAAGCACATGATCCCAATTTGAGAGGATGATAACTGGTCTAGTTGTAATCCGCTTATCAAAATTAGTACATTGTTAATGCTAAGTACTCCCTTTGTGAAATTAATCCTAATTAGAGGTTTAATAATTAATTTAAATTGAGGTGATCTTCAAATTATAGGTATCACGTGCTAAGTCTTGTGACTGTTTTGAATAGTTAACGCTTGGTAGATCGCGTGGGATCTTTAAAAGCCCGGAATTTGAGAATGAAAATATTATGTATAATAATAAAGCTAAATTACATGATCATCTATATATATAAAAATCAATTGCTGTTCGTTAGTCTCGCTAAAACTCGAGAACGGCTGAACGGATTTATCTTATCTTGGTCTTGAATTATTCGTGGAGGTCTAGGGAAGGTTTAAAAGGTGAGAAAAATTCGAATAATTGCCGGGAAAATCCTCAAAACAGCATTTTTCTATTTCCCATACAAACGTTTTCTAAATAAAATGGAGAGTCAATTTGTAATTTATTACCGCTGCATAAAGTTCAAATTCGCGTGCGCGTTGGAGGACCTAATATCGCGTTCTGAAACTCAACAAAAGTGAAAGTGAATCGCGAACGCGACAAAGTTGCATAGTCTCAAAATACATAGTACATAAATAAACACAATTTTAGCTAACTTCAGTTGTTACTCTGTCCGATTATTTTTTTATTTTAGCTAACTTAAGTTGTTACTCTGTCCGATTATTTTTTAATAAGACTATATAGAAATCGAAAGATAAATCTATATATATATAAAAATCAATTGCTGTTCGTTAGTCTCGCTAAAACTCGAGAACGGCTGAACGGATTTATCTTATCTGGCCAATTTTGATGAAATTTTTTGTGTGTGTTCGTGGAGATTCGAGAATGGTTTAGATTTACAGTTTGGTCTACTGGAAAATGTTTTTTCAATTAATTTCTTATTTATAAGGAGTTGTTGATTTTGGAATGTTTTACATTAGATCCGGCGGACGGCGCTATCATCGCATTCAATATTATTCTATTTCAATTTTAGTTTGTCCTGACAGATGGTGCTACGATTAATTTGAAAAAAATTTTGTTATTCAATTCATGTGCTGATTAAAATATTAAATAAATAACACATAGGCTACAATTTTAACCGACTTTCAAAATG
Organism: Aricia agestis; assembly: GCF_905147365.1. Lineage (NCBI taxonomy): Eukaryota > Metazoa > Arthropoda > Insecta > Lepidoptera > Lycaenidae > Aricia > Aricia agestis. The sequence goes on from NC_056417.1 coordinate 7,564,176, forward strand.
GGGGAGGTGTTATGTTCGTTTTCTTATATTCAACGATTACTCCGCCGTTGGTTAACCGATTTTCAAAATTTTTCTTTTGGTATATAGGGTATCATCCCAATTTGGTATTATATTCAGAACAGTGATGATCTGATGAAGGATCCATAAGTAATCGAGGGAACTCCTCAAAACTTATAGGGAAACATATGGTGACTTCGGTTTAGTGAGAAGTATTCTAAGCATATGCTACCAACAAGTAAGATTTTGCACCGAGATATACCTGGTATACTGTGGTTCGGAAGGTGCTGAGAGAATTCCTGATTCTTTATAGATACAAGTTTGGGAGTTTCGGCGTTGTTTTAAGAACAGAAAGCATATGCTACTATGCAAATTACATTCTTCATCATCATCATCATCATCATCATCATCATCACTACCATATCATAGTCTTTTAGATCGAGACTCGAGTTTGTCAAGCGATAATTAAAAAAAATCTATATCTACCTAATATTATAAACCTGAAGAGTATGTTTGCTTGAACGCGTCAATCTCAGAAACTACAGGTCCGATTTAAAAACTTATCTCAGTGTTAGATAGATCATTTATCGAGTAAGACTCATCATTTATCGAGAAGGTTATATTATATTATTACTCTAAGACTAATACGACAGAAGAAACTCAGGAAAATGTGGGAAAAACGGGGGAAATATTTTTTATGGGAAAATGTACCTACGGATTCTGTAAAATTTCTAATTTACGCGGGCGAAGCCGCGCGGGACATCTAGTTAATTATAAATAAATGATCATCTAATTTAGCTAGTTTCAGTCATTAGTAACATAATTACCAGACTTCGGCACGGTGTTTCTGTGCGACTTAGACGTAGCGAAAGTTTCTTGTGAGTGGACTACTGCCGGTGTCGTTCACTACCTACAGCTTTTTAAAATCTGGCCAAACTGTTACGGGCTTACGGCAGATATCTATAGACTGTTTTTTTATTAAGTTTATTTGTTAAATGTTTTATTTTTTAAACAATAATATTTTGTACTATTTACGTGTTTTGATTTTAATTTCACTTCCCTTCCATAAAACCATCAAAATTAAACCTTTACGTCTGCCTTGAAACAACCCTCGGTTTTTATTTTTGACAAGCTAGATGGTCGTATAATCTCCAAAAATGGAAGAAATACTGCTATAAACTATATGAAAATATATTTATTCATGTCACTTAACGATACGGTCTATTCTGAGTTAGAATGTTTTTTTCAAATAATTATTCATTTATTATTTTTTTTACTATACGTCCATCAGATGAAAGTATTTTTGTTTAAAAAATTACGCGCGATGTTTCTAAAAATGTCGAACCAAATAGAGGTAAGCGCAATATTTTGAGTATTTCAGTACTTACAATGCAAAAGAGCATTTCACGGTAATAAAGAAGTACTTTCATAGTATAATGCAAGTTTTCAGTTACAGAAATGGTCTGAAAAAAAATTGGAGAGTTTATTCTGTCTCCTGAAAAGTAGGGGTATTGCTTATACGCCCCTCTGGCTTGAAGCCCGCGATATAATTTGATTAATTAAATATAATATGATACAAAAAAATCGACTTTATATTCCTCCCATACAAAACGCCAATTTCATATAATTGCATAAGTTGATAAACACTAATAAAACACACTTTTCTTGCACTTTTTCCACTATATTTAGATATTATTATAACTTTTAACAAATAACACGACCGGTTTCGAAATTATTCATCATCAGGTGTAAGTTTAACGTCGGTACTTTTTAGGTAGGACGTTAAACTTACACCTGATGATGAATAATTTCGAAACCGGTCGTGTTATTTGTTAAAAGTTATAATAATATCTAAATATAGTGGATAAAGTGCAAGAAAAGTGTGTTTTATTAGTGTACAACATGAATTTCCACCAAGAACCGACAGTACAATCAATTACATAAGTTGATAAAAATGCAATAGCTTTACCGCGGCAGTCCCCGAGTGCCACACGTATATTAGTATTTCTGCTATTGTTGTTTGTGATGAAATATCTGAGGTCGGGTCAGCGCCGACTACGGCATTTAGTTTATGTACCCAATTAACCGCATATTTGCTCTATCTAATGACGCTGTGCGGTCTGCTTGTATTAATAATGTCGGTGATGGTGTATGGCTAGGTATTGCTAATTTGACACACTATTTTGTTTAATTATTAAGTTATAATTAAATGTTTGCAGATTGTTACTTTTTAGGGTTCCGTACCCAAAGGGTAAAAACGGGCCCCTATTACTAAGACTTCGATGTCTGTCCGTCTGTCTGTCCGTCTGTCTCCAGGCTGTATATTCTCAAGAACCGCTATAGCTAGACTTCTGAAATTTTCACAGATTGTGTATGGTATATCTGTTGCCACTCACTTGCCGCTTTAATATTATATGCCGCTATAATCAGTACGAAATTGACTTTGACTTTTGTTTACCAATAAAGGATGTACCAATAAATTCTATTTCGACGATTACGTGTGAGATAGACACCACCGTGTGTTTGTCGTGTGGTTGCGATTGTCGTGTGGTTGTGGTACGTGTGGGTTGGCCCTTACCTAAATAAATGGAAAATGACGTCGTGTGTGTTTCGAAAATGTACCAATTATGACTCGAAAGTAAACAAAACACATGGAATCTCTTACCACATGTCTTGATTGCAATAAATACCTCGATTATTTACATTTTCAATTATTTTTTCGAACAATCTGGAAAAAATCGAATTTTCGTCATAGCTCAGGCGAAGAAAAAGACAGCGATACGATTCGACGTTTAAAAATAGAACTGTCTCTTTTATTTAAATGGTTTTTCCATTGACTTTTATAAGGGTTTTTCGTGTCTTTGGTTTCACTTATCTGTCAAATTTGACAAATGTTTGCAATTTTGAATTTCAAAATTGTTCGGGAGAGATTTAAGCCGGAAAATAGTATGGACGTAACATATCTGTATAAGTAGAATATCATTGATAGTAGGTATATACAATAACGTTCTAAACCTGTATCAACATAAAATAAAAAAAAAATACGGGCGCGGGATTCGGGAATGTGAAAGAGTGATGTTGTGTTTTTGGATTATTTTCCTAAAATGGTGTAATGGGGTTTTTAATGTGTAGGTAATATTGGTGTGATATTAACCATTAGATATTCGTTATCGTGCACAAGTGTAGGAAAGTGATGCAATATCCAGAAACGAGCTATTTTGTGTTCCCTCCAAAACTCTATCGAAAGTTTCAGTAAAGCTTCCACTTTACTGAATCGACCGACTTGACTCCTTGACTGTATTGATTTTTTACTTCAACTTTGACTAGACTTTTGACCTGACGATATAATATAAAGAAACGATGCTGAAAATTGTATGCAACAATACTGTTTTCACTTTTCCCGCCATTTTTATAACTTGACACTGGCTATGGCTATATAGCCGAAGTGCCATAATAAGAAAAAAAAATTATGTCAATGTCACTTCACTTGAAAAGTCAAACATTGTTTGACGTTTATGCGGTGGAAGAAGTGCGAGCTTGTGAAATAAAAAAACATTAATTTTCTCGTAAGTTATTGAATGTTTCTGATTTCTCTTATTCTATTATAAACCAAATAAATTATAAACTGCTCTTATTTCAGGAATAAAAACATTCCATGATATTAAAAACAGAATGTGCGATAGTGATGACCCAAGCGACCAGGGCCGATCCGGCCTGGATTTGACTGGATTTCTGTTTGGAAACATCGACGAGAGCGGCCAGTTGGAAGATGATGGCCTGCTCGATGGAGATTCGAAGCGGATGCTCTCTTCACTTAGTCGGCTAGGACTCGGCTCTATGCTGTCTGAAGTTTTAGAAGAACAAGAGCCAAACAATGATGATGAGGATAAAGGTTGGTGTTAGAAGTTTATAAAATATTGCTTAGTCAGGCTGGACCAGCTTTAGATTTCAGCTCAGTATGTAAAATGCATAGGTACTGTTATGCAGCAGCCGGCTGCCACTTGGGGGTTAATCTGAATTATGCTATCTATGTTTTCTTGTTGAAGCCTCAGCTTTAACTAGAAAACATAGATAGCATTATTCACAATCATACTACACAGTGAATTTCTTATTGTTTCGAACAACACTAAAAAGGTTTTACATTATGCATAACTGTTTGTATTTTTTCAAATAACATCCATTTCCAGTGGTCAAAAAGTGCAGCCACCTCCGTATACTCATTAATTCATTAAGCCCCATATGGTCACCGGTGACCGAGACACAATAGAAATTCTATTGTGTCTCATTTTTCCACGATCGACGGGTTAAATTATGATAGGTTGCCTCAAATGTTCATATTTTGCTGACATGCAATATCGTAACTACTGCAATTATTATGCCTTGTTGCATCTAAATGTTTCCAGCGGGGCTAAAATAGTCGCTTTGAAGAATCATGATATGAATCATAATATGATTAATTTTTCTAAAATCGCAAAATGCAACTCTGCTTGCAATTCATTTCTGTATTTTTGTACTGATTTGACATTTGTCAGTTTGACAGTTTTGACAATTCAGTTGCTGAATTGATTAAGTGGAGTAGAGGAATTGCTAAATGTGACCATTTTAGCCTCGCTGTGCGTTTCTCAAAGGATTACCAAGTGATTAATTATTATTAATAACCTTTTAAATATGTTTGTATTCAAATTGTATTGCAGATTACAATGAGAAAAGTCCTTCAGCGGTTGATTTTTTCGACACAGAAGAAGTAGCGGAGGAAGAGCAGGTAAATGGTATAGATAATGGATCTAAGAAATGACAATCCCATATATTATGGGGTATGCAAAGGTTTTATTTTGTAATTTCTAATAAGTATATATGTATTTCCAACTAGTATTTAGTAATAAATAATTGTATTTTATTTTGAATATTTTATATTAAAATTTGAATTTTAAATAACAGCAAATAAATATTTTTATCAAAATAAGCCTACTTATTTCTTAGTTAGATTATTTCACTTTTCCCGATCACTTATTGATTTATCCTCAAAAAATTAAACTCACATTACATTATAAAAGCCTATTATATGGTTTTTGGTTCAATAATTTCTTTCAATAATTACTTATTTTCAAGCAAAGCATTCATGGGCGCACCCAGGATTTTAGCTAGGGGGGCAGCATATGATAAAATGATCGGTCTGGTATATTGAAACAAAAAATCATGAAAATTGACTTTTATTTATCAGACTGAAAATATATTTTGTTACCAAAACTTAATTTTGCGCAGAGTAGGTAACACGTTTTTAATTTCCACTTGCCAGGAAAAGTAATGTTTATTTTATCTTCCAGGGGGAGCTGCCCCCCCTGCCCCTACCTGGGTATGCCCATAATTGATTGATGAAGCATTTCATACATGCCTGTTACCTCAAACCTTAGAATTATTATGTTTGGCAGGTTGATGATGAACCGAAAATTGAACAACAAAATGATGATTCAGAATTAAATCAGAGCAATGAAGAAAATGTGCCGCAAGAATCTTCTGCAGACGGCGGTGACTTGACAAAGGCAAATGAGGAAAGTGACTGGAAAGATACTGATTATGACAGTCAGACGGAACAACGTAATAATGATGAAGGGTACGAAGGTGACATGGAAGGAGATGGAGGTCTTATGCCACCCCCTTCAAGTGTTCCGTAAGTTTAACAATTAAAAAAAAAAACAATTTGAATCCTTACTAATATTATAAATGCGAAAGTGTGTGTGTCTGTCACCTGTTTATACTTAAACCACTGAACCGATTTTGATGAAATTTTGTATGGAGATACTTTTAGTACTGGGAGAAGAAAGAATTAAAAAGTATAGTTATGGTTATAACAGAATTTCTGCGCAGGATAGTTGCGGGATCAACTAGTTGTTATTATTAACCTTGTTTCAATATTATTGTATTTTTAGGAAACAAAAAGGTGATAAACCAAAGAAGTTGGAAACACCACTGGCAGCCATGTTGCCATCGAAATATGCAAACGTGGATGTTACGGAGCTGTTTCCTGATTTTAGACCGGACAAGGTGAGTTGAAATTTATTCAAATGAGTTAAAATCTAATCAAAATATTATTTCTTCGCCTGGCGGTGGTGGTTCAAATTATTTTAAGTTACAATAATATTATGTCTGTTTTATTTCTTTAGTGCACTCTGAGCCTGTATATCCATACTAATATTATCAAGTGCGAAAGTATCTCTGTCTGTTTGTTACCTCTTCACGCCCAAAAACGCTAAACTGATTTTGCTGAAATTTTGTATGTAATGTCTATGTAGAGTCCCGAGAAAGGACATAGGATATTTTTTATCCCGGAAAATGTACCATCGAGGAAGTTGATATTAGGCTACTTGACCTATATTCAATTTCATTGAACAAATACATATTTCTAGTAGAACTTGGCCTAGGAAACCGTATTTCACCTTTATCATCAAACAAAAGCTTATGATTGATAAATAAAGTCGATTTGAAAATATGATTTTATGAAAATAGGATTTGTACTGACGAAAACGCTTTTGCGGTACTTCCGAATTGGATGTGACGTCATTCTATTCGTAATTTTTTATTTATCGCGCTCGTTATTTGTACATAAATAATAAAAATAAGCCTAGAAAGATTTGTAAAATATATTTTCTTGAATAATTCAAATAAAACATCAGTTATATAAATTATCTCCATTTATTGTAGACGGGAAATGAAATGGCCAAAACTTTTCTCCAAAAGTTTTCAACATTACAAATGATTTCTAATTTCTTATTTAATTCTTTTATAATTTTTGGGCACTTTTAGACGCGTACATTTAGCATATAAAAAAATGTTCAATAAAGATAGCTTAAAATACAAAACGTATGACGTCACACTATGGCCGACAGTGTTTTCGGCGGCATTTATAAGGCATATTTTTCAATTAACATTTTTATGGGTTTCTACTGTGTAAAATATTAAAATATTAGTTTTTTTTTGTAATAATGTATGATTATGAAGCGATTAGCATGAAGAAAAAAATGAGGTCAAGTAGCCTATTGACAGACCAACGTTATTTGGTCGAATATGTCAATTCAATGTTAATTGTGATCTGTCAGCTGGGTTTGACGTAACGCAACCATACTACTTAGGTCCCCGATTTGCATAGGAATCAACTTCTCTGATAGTACATTTCCCGCGCGATGCACGAATACGCAACGGCGCAACGGAGTTGTGCTGTTGTGGGCGTCATCTAAATCTCAAAATTATGTAGTTGTTGTGTAATTAAATGAAACTTATAATATTTCAGGTGCTCCTATTCTCGCGTCTCTTCGGTCCAGGGAAGTTGTCCAGTTTGCCTCAGATCTGGCGCGGCGTGAAGAGGCGTAGGCGGCGCAAGCGCAGCGGCAGTACATCCAGCGATACGCCACTGCCAGCTGAAGTACAGGAGCCGCAGTACGCTAGTGATGATGAGGAGAAATTTCTCAGGTATGTAGTTGAGTCTTCAATAATTATTATCGAATATTTTTTATGACTGGCAATAACTATATGCAAAACTGTGTGTGTGTTTTAATATAGGGCTAATCTCTCTGAGCCTCATAGTAATAAACTTAATACAAGTTCCTTGCAACCTGGAAATTCTGTTTAAGTACAATAATTAGACTGTATATTTGAGAAATTCTATCAAAATTGGTCTTTTCTCTTTACATATTACTTTACAATAACTTAAATTTTATGTAAACAAATTGATTCATAGGCAGATAGTTATTGGATAAGTTAGTCATAATCATGGAGCATAATCATCAGCCTATGAATCAACTTCTCCGATAGTATGTACTGAGTACTTACACAATTTACCGTCTATGTTTTTAGTAACATATTTAAATACACTCCAACAGGCCAATGGAAGAGAACACCCAATCCTCGCAGAATGACAACAACACTTCAAACACAGGCGACAAGTCGCAGAGGCCGACGCCGGCGCATTGGCGCTTCGGCCCCGCGCAGGCGTGGTACGACATGCTCAACGTACCGGAGACAGGAGAGGGATTCGACTATGGATTTAAAGTCAAGGTGATAGAGCTTAAAATACTTTAACATGAACGCAGCTTATAATGACAAGCCGACGCCGGCGCATTGGCGCCTCGGCCCCGCGCAGGCGTGGTACGACATCGACATGCTTAACGTACCGGAGACCGGCGAGGGATTCGATTATGGATTCAAAGTCAAGGTGATAGAGTTTAAAATACTTCAACATAGCTTACAATGATGACTATAAACTTACTCGTTCTTAAATTACAATAAATCCATTTTTATGTTACGCCCCTTATTGCACTCTTTGTCTGTCTGGGGCTTTTCCTAAATATCAGACATAGGCATGTATGATGGATATGTTGACAAAACAAAAATTTTACTCATACTGTCCTGAAAATAACAGTAGGTATCTACCTGTTTTTAGGGTTCCTTATCCAAAGGGTGAAAACGGGACCCTATTCATGAGATTTCGATGTCTGTCTTTTCGTCTGAAATTTTCACGGTACGGAACCCTTCATATGCGAGTCCGACTTGCACTTGGTCGATTTTTCATAATACTAACTTTATAATTTTGGCTAAAATCATGTTTATTAAATAAAAAATTACCTTGCAGGCTCCATCACCGGACCCCGAAGCGAAGCCTGCAGAGGAACCAGAGAAGGTGGACTCTCCCGACAGCGGTTTCCCAGATGATGCGTTTCTGATGGTGTCCCAGCTGCAATGGGAGGATGAAGTTATATGGGACGGCAGTGAGATTAAGCAGAAGGTGAAGGATTTAAAAAAATATTTTGAGCAAAGAAAAGTTATTTTCTTAGCAAGAATATGGTTGTTTATGGGTCAGAGTAAGGAGCATTAGGAGAGAGCGCTAACATCACGTTAATTTTTCAATTTGTCGGACCTTTTGTCAGATTTTACGTGTGATAATTTTTTGGTGAGCGCGTATAAATACACACCGTGATTGCAAAAATTCTTTCACGGCGGGTGATGCGTCACAACATGCTTGGTCATTCCTCTGTATGCGCTATCACTTTGAATGTATTCGCAGGTGCTAGCTCGTCTCAACAGCAAAAGTAACGCGGCGGGCTGGGTGCCCACGTCAGTGAGCCGCACCGCGCAGCAGTTCTCGCACCCGCGCCCGCAGCCCCCCACACTTGTTACACCTAAACTACCCACGTGAGTTTTTTTTTGAGCAAACGGGTCACCTGATGGAAAGCAACTACCGTCGCCCATGGACACTCCCAACTTGATTATGTGCTAACTTGATTATAAGCCCCAAAGAAATAAGAGGGGTGTTATAAGTTTGACGTGTTTGTCTGTGTGTGTGTGTGGCTCTAGATGCTGTTATAAAAACGCATTACTGACCCGAAGGATGATTACTTGCGACAAGTAAGCATCAGGCGTTTGACAACAACAGCACAATGTCTGTCAGAAATTACGTATACTTACGAAATTTTAGACAAGCAGCAGATATTGTGCTATGTTTGCTGTCAGAAAAAGTACATAATCCGAATGATACATAATGAATAGATGCCGAGTGTAATCATATTGTCCTTGGTGTGCCTTTCGTTTCTCAGTAACTCATACAAAAACAATAATATCCGGGGCTGGTTTTCATCGCTACCAGTGCCCTGGGCGGGATTCCTTCGGCACCCAGGATGCTGATAGTGCTAAAATAAAGGCGGCGCCCCTTTTTATCCGGTGCCCTGGGCGGTCGCCCAGCGTCGCCCCCCCCCCCCCCCCCCCCCCTAACGCCGCTACTGATATTATCTACAGGACGTCAACATCAACCAGCGGGACTGGGACTCCAGCAGAAGGCGAAGACAACACCTGGTACAGCATCTTCCCAGTGGAAAATGAGGAGCTGGTCTATGGGACGTGGGAGGAGGAGGTCATATGGGACGCGGAGAATATGCCCATGGTACCCAAACCCAAGATCCTGACGTTGGACCCCAACGATGAGAACATTATATTGGGGATACCAGATGACGTGGACCCGTCAAAGATCACTAGAGGTAGGCGAAATACTCGTTGGCAGTCCTATTATTGGTTTTTAGTATTTTGTTTGAAAATGCAAGGAATGCTCGGTTAATACTAGGAATGAAGTCCTACATTCCTTGTTCGATCCATTTCGCTGTCTACCAAACATCAAACAAACGTTAAACACGTTGATTTCGACATTTACTGAGAATACTATTTGTAGCTTAGCATAAACAGGGAATTGTATCAAATGTTACGTTAAAATAGTGTAAGTCATTACAAGTTATATTGTAGTATTATTTTATTTTATTTTTAATAGTGTACCTCAAGTAAATTTTTTAATGACATCCAGAAAGGGGACCAGCTCCCAAGGTGAAGATCCCTCATCCCCACGTGAAAAAGTCCAAGATCCTGCTTGGCAAGGCTGGTGTGATCAACGTCCTGCAAGAGGACGCGCCACCGCCGCCGCCCAAGTCCCCAGATCGGGATCCCTTCAATATATCTAATGACGTGTAAGTATAAGAATAATTTATTTGTAGGCAGATAGTGGACCTACTATTTGGTGGGGTATATCAAGTCAATAGATAGGGCTTAACGTCATAACGTCCAGATTAGTTTTTTCACCTATCGGCTATCAGGCTGATAAAAAAAAACTCTGCTTAAAATTTATTTATTTCTCTTTTCAGATACTACCAACCAAAATCCCAGAACCCGCGTCTCAAAGTAGGTGGCGGGCAACTAATACAGCACAGTACGCCCGTAGTGGAGTTGCGCGCGCCGTTCATACAGACGCACATGGGCCCCGCCCGCTTGCGTGCGTTCCACCGGCCCGCCATGCGGAAACTAACGTACGGTCCGCTAGCTGCCCCAGGCCCGCATCCCGTACAACCGTTGATCAAACACATCAATAAGAAGGCTAAGGTAAATACTGTTATGTGCTAGGGTTCGAAGGATTTGGAGAGAATGATAGATAGTCAGCAGTATCTTGAAGACTTCATTCACTAGGTCTAATACAAAGCACTAGGTCCAAACACTTAGCACTCACAATGTCCCAGGTCGTAGCCAAGTCGTAGGTTTCACTCTTGATCACTTATTTTCACTTCATGTCCCCTTGTCCTCAAGGGGACATGAAGTGAAAATAAGTGAAGTGATAGCTCAAACTGAACTGATTCGCTGGCCCGGCTAACTGCGGCTATTTATATGGGCCGAGGCGAGTCCCAGACTGTTCCAGAGAGTTCGTTTCTAGAACGTACCTGACTCGCGTAAACATATGGGTTGAACGTTTCTAGAAAATACGCGCATGTACTAACGCCATCTAGTATCGAGTAGGGAATTTATGTTGTCTGTGTACCCTGAGTGGTTCAACTAGTTGACGCTAGATGGCACTGTGTGTCCGTATACGTAACAATACGACTAGATTTACAATATAAGCGTCGTTTACACTCAGCGAATGCAGCTGCTCCTCGTGTTGTTGGAAATATTTCCCTGAATACTTTTTTACACTCAGCTTTCTACTCACTTGCTGCGTCAGACAGCGGCAGCTGCATGACTATTTACATTCTCGCGCTGCTCACTTCACTGCCCAACAGAGCTGAGTATAAACGACGCGTAAGAATCACAACACGGACGCACATGTACCCATTAGTTTGTAAGTACACGCATAGACTAAGGAAAATATGTACACGTAATATATTTAATTACGAACCGATGGTAGGCGTCACGTAAAAACAAGGCCTTTTGTACCATCAATGAAATTGATTCCTAGGCAGTTGACGGACCGATGTGATCAGTCAGATGGGTTTGACTTAATGCGACAAAATTACTATTAGGTCCGCCATCTGCCTAGGTATCAACTTCTCTGATAGTAGAAATTCATAATATTTTTTTTAGGCATGCATTTAAATCAATATCTGTATATTCCCTTTTTTCGATCAAAATATTTGAAATTTTCACCAAAATTACTGACTTGCACACTAATTATGCACCCTAAATAATGCGAATTAAGCGTACTATTTAAAGTTATTTACAAAACTGTTTTACTGAACGAATAACTATTATTAAAGTAGCATATCTAACAATTCCTTAGTTCAACAAACATACTACAACTTTTTAAAGGAAAACCATCACCTAAATTACTTTTAGGAACATCATTTATTCAAAATAAAACCAGATTTAATCTTTTATATTCATATAATTAAGAACACATAAAAATCATCAAGTGCTAACTTAACATGGACTACACTTTGGCACACTAAATGGTAACTCAGTTTATAAACAATTATAATTAAACAATCGGCAAAGAGCGAGTCGGATTCGCGCACAAAGACTTCCTTACCGATATATATTGCAAAATAATTAAGCCTCCGGCTTAGGAATTGCACTCTAGGGGTTGACAAGCTACTAAAGAAAAAAAAAAGAAAAAACAACTGGCTTCAATTATGAGTAGACGGAGCGCCGCTACGCGCCGCTACTCCTACTTCTGGGTGGTTCACAAAAAAATTACCACGATGGCTAAGGCTATATCTATCCATCTAACCTAACCCAATCAAGTCGTATTGGGCCAACATTGCTATTAATTATCTAAGAATCATTAATAAATTATTAACCCATACAATTACAATACAGTAGTGAATTTTGATTATTTTTATCAAGAAACCTTGAATTATATAGTTTTGGAATTAATATTTCACCATATCATAATTACCTTATACGTGGGAGAGCCATGCTTCGGCACGAATGGGCCGGCTCGACCGGAGAAATACCACGTTCTCACAGAAAACCGGCGTGAAACAGCGCTTGCGCTGTGTTTCGCCGAGTGAGTGAGTTTACCGGAGGCCCAATCCCCTACCCTATTCCCTTTCCTACCCTCCCCTATTCCCTTCCCTTCCCATCCCTACCCTCCCCTATTACCCTATTCCCTCTTCAAAGGCCGGCAACGCACCTGCAGCTCTTCTGATGCTGCGAGTGTCCATGGGCGACGGAAGTTGCTTTCCATCAGGTGACCCGTTTGCTCGTTTGCCCCCTTCTTTCATAAAAAAAAAAATTACCAAAAATCTTTGTCGGTAACACAGATATAGATCAAGATATATCTGTGGTCGCTAAAGAGTAAAGAGCGAGCGCAAAGGAGTGAGTGCGGCGTTAGATGAGGAGGCCCCTTAAGGAGGCCCCAACATGTTTTTCAGTAAAACAGAAAAACAAAAAGAAAATAAAGTTAGGTTAAACAATTTTTTGTTGCACGATTTGTCAATTTGTAGACTTGTTTTGATAATATAAATTTATTTTATTGTGGTGGTGCACTTTTCGATATCGTTTTTAGAAATTCCGTTGTAAGATTGTCCAATTTAGAGTGCAAGTTAGTATTTTTAATAAACAATTTAAATTTTCGTTTTACAAATAATATATCCGATGTATGAACCATATTTTTGGTGTGAATTCGGTTATAAAGGTCGTCTCGTTTTGTATGATGTTTAAGTTTTTTTTGAAGGACATGTTCAGTTAATCAATTGTTTTTTTTGATCAGCATTAGTTTTTCTGGTATGCATTCAGTTAATTAGTGGAGTTACCTAGTGTGCTGAAAAATTATTCTGATGGATGATTTAATAATATCCCTTTTTTTTACATCAACGTTTTATTCCAGCAACGCGAAGCCGAGCGTCTCGCGTCTGGCGGCGGCGACGTGTTCTTCATGCGTACGCCCGAAGACCTTAGCGGTCGGGACGGCGAGCTAGTCCTGGTTGAGTTCTGCGAGGAGCACCCGCCGCTCATCAGCCAGGTCGGCATGTGCTCCAAGATCAAGAATTACTACAAGCGGACTACTACCAAGGTAAGATCTTTTTGTTAAGTATGTCATGCCCGGAAGGTATGTCATAATGATGGACTTTCGACTTTTTTACACTTTCGATTTTACTTCCAATATAAATTATCATTTATAACGATTGGTAAAGACAATTAACCAATCTCTACTATCTTAATAATACTAATGTTATAAATGTGATAGTTTGTCTGTCTGCCTGGCACCGCTTTACGCTTCGGGTGAACCAATTGAAGTTAAATTGAATTGAACGGAAAATGACATAGGATAGATTTGTTGCGGAAAATGCACAGTTCCAGCGCAGATAAACGAATTTCAGCACAACGGAGTTGCGCGCATTATCATGTACTAAATACATAGACGTAGTTTTACTGGCACCCGAAGATGGACGCCGCCGTCGAGGCCGGCCTAGAAAAAGGTGGCGTGACAAGCTGGAGGCATACCAGCCAGGCTGGCTATCGGTGGCGCAGGAGCGAGAAAAATAGAAGATCCTGGGGGAGGCCTTTGCCCAGCAGTGGGACACTATAGGCTAATAAAAAAAAAAAGTATTATTATATTATACTGCTGCACTCAGAGACATTTAATGTTGATTGAACTTCAATTAAATGAAGAGTTTGACAGATAATGTATGGGGCTTATGTCAAAATTTTGAATCAATTACATTTAAGTAATTAATGTTCCACTATCAACTCTGAGTGCGACAGAGATACATTCAAATTTTAGTGTTGATTAAACTTCAATTTAATGACGAGTATATTATGACGAATAATGTATTGGGGGCTTATGTCAGAATCTTCATTTAATAACAATCAAGTAATTAATATTTGTTTCTGAGTGCGCAATAAGTGTTTGATTTATATAACCATATTTTATCCAAATAAACATCATTTGATTTGATTTTATTTATTACAGGACAGCGGTCCCAAGCCGCTAAAATACGGGGAAGTTGCGTACGCGCATACGTCCCCGTTCCTCGGTATATTAGCGCCGGGCGCGACGCAGCCCGTCATAGAGAATAACATGTACCGCGCGCCCATATACAACCATGATCTGCCGCAGACCGACTTCCTTATTATACGGACGAGGTATGATTTAATGAGATATAATGGGTGTTGGATTTCTATTTGCCACCAGCATAGCTAGCACAAGCACGTAGACAAACGAAAGAAACTAAATTTTGACAGTTTTACCGGAAAAACATTGGAGTAAAAGTTTCTTTCGTATCTCGATATCTTTCGCTTTTAATGGTTGCTATGGAAAGAGTTTCTTGTCTTTGTCCACTGAAACTCAAGTCGATGGGTGGTGCCATGCTCGGGAATAAGATATGTAGACATGGGAAAGAAACTGCCATTACTTTCTTCCGAAGAATCGACTGGGAAACCCCGTGCTAGCTACGCTGGTGCCGCTGTGTAGTCTATCATGTCAAACAGGCGTATTATCGTGACACATGACAGCTATATCGTGACATATTATGACAGCAGTTTGACACGATAGACCCTAAAGCTACATTATACATACCCCGCGTTCCATTCACCAAACGCTCAAAATAGGAGGCATTTTGAGCGTTTTGATAGTTTTAAACGCTAAATGGAACGCGGCACTTTTGGCGAATAGAATTTCAAACATCTTCATTGACAGATTAATTCATTAAGCCCCATACGCTCACCGGTGAATGAGACACAATAGAATATCTATTGTGTCTTGTTTTCCTACGATCGACGGGTTAATTATTAATAGATTGTAAAATAACTCATAAACACAAAATTGATTATCTTAAACCTACTCGTGTTATGAAATTGTGGGTCTCAAAATCACACTTTGGCATTCATATATAAATCAATATGGCCCTAATTTATTTGCATAACTTATCTAAATAACATTATTTCAGACAATCCTACTACATACGCGAAGTGGACGCGTTGTTCGTGGCCGGACAGGAGTGTCCACTGTATGAAGTGCCGGGACCTAACTCCAAACGAGCTAACAATTTTGTCCGAGACTTCTTACAGGTAAGCACCATATTCTATTATTTTACTATTTTCCTATACTTACCTACTTCTTGTTTACAAGTTACAACAATTTTAAGCTAAATAAAATCTTTGTTAGATAGTATCGAAATCACCGTTAAATTCTTTTAGGAACCCAAGAAAAAAACCTCAATTTATACATCTGTTATATCATTGTAATCCGCAGCGGGCCTGAGTAATATCTGTATCAATCATCTATGTAAGACATGAAAGGGATGTAAGAAATATGCAAATATTTAACGGAGTCGACGATAAGAAGTAATTTATTAAAAATATATTATTTTTTCCAGGTATTCATATACAGGTTATTCTGGAAGTCGCGCGACAACCCGCGTCGTATCAAAATGGACGACATCAAGCGCGCGTTCCCCTCGCACTCGGAGAGTTCTATACGTAAACGGCTGAAACTGTGCGCGGATTTCAAACGCACGGGGCTGGATTCCAATTGGTAAGCTGTAAAATGATTTTTTAAAATGAAATAAGGGGGCAAACGAGTCACCTGTTGGAAAGCAACTTCCGTCGCCCATGGACACTCGCAACATCAAAAAGTGCGTTGCCGGCCTTTTAAGAGGGAATAGAGTAATAGGGGAGGGTAGGGAAGGGAAGGAAATAGGGGAGGGTAGGGAAGGGAAGGTAGGGGATTGGGCCTCCGGTAAAGTCACTCGGCGAAACACAGCGCAAGCGCTGTTTTACGCTGGTTTTCTGTGAGAACGTGGTATTTCTCCGGTCGAGCCGGCCCATTCGTGCCGAAGCATGGCTCTCGTACGCTTAAGTGATGATGATGATGTTTTATAGTATATCATCAAAACTACTCATTGACCTAACTTGCGCTAGCGCATTATTCTTATTAACCTTTTCCTCCTCAGGTGGGTGATCAAACCCGACTTCCGTCTGCCTTCCGAAGAGGAGATCCGAGCCATGGTGTCTCCTGAGCAATGCTGCGCGTACTTCAGCATGGCGTCGGCTGAACAGCGGCTCAAGGACGCCGGCTACGGCGAGAAGTTCATCTTCACCCCGCAGGAGGATGATGATGAGGAGTTGCAGCTGAAGATGGATGATGAGGTCAGTAGTCAGGTCGTGCATGACGTAGAAGTATGTCGTTGAAGATGTATAATAATTTTGAGAGAGTATAGGTACAGCTATAGTTCGTTACGATCCTAAACAAATAAAAATGTCATGCAAGAAGTGAATTTGACTGGAGTTAAAAGTGAATTATGTGCAGTATAATGTATAGACCAGGGGTTCCCAATTTTTTTCACTTTCACTTCACAATATTTCACGGCGCGGCCGGCGGCGCCCTACTTTACCTAGCTATTAGAAAAATATACAAAAGTAATCATCTTTAATGATTTTTGTTAGGTGAGCAGGTAAATGAGGTCAATGATAGTGTGCATAACAGTCCAAACAGACACCTGAATGTGTTGGGTAGCAGGTGGGATTCCACGTTGTTGAAGCATTGGGTGCAGCTCCATGCTCCGATAGCTCGGTTCACATATATAATTAAATTAATTAATGATGTTATTCCAATTTATTTCATATTTTACTAACACTAGATTAAGGACCTATTGTTGAAACTGACACTATGGATGAAAATCTGAAATAAATTAATTGAATTGAATTGAATAATGAAAAAGCATCGACCTGTTTTACATAAATATAATATACTCGTAACTTTGGTTTTAATAAGTAATTTTCTCTGTCAAGAAAGTGAAGAAATTAAAAAGTGGCAATATCTTAGGGCGGTATAAATAGTCAGTTCTCAAGATGCATCTCGGTCTCAAGACGCGGTTCGCCTCTATGATTGGTCCAAATTTTGACAGCCAACCAATCACAGAGCCTGAACCGTGTCTTGAGACCGAGATGCATCTTAAGTACTGACTATTGACTTATGACTGTTGAAATTAAGAAACGAACAATACATAATATTATGTTACTTATGTAAGTAGTTAACAAATTACAATCCAAAATATATCTTGTTAAGTACTATTTTATAAGCAACCGCCTGTACAAGGTGCTGAGTTTGTATATTGTATACTATACTTGGATGCTAATAAAGTCTTTGAATCTTATTTATGCCGGCCTTAGTGTCATCCCTTTTTTCTTAGATTGATTTGAAAGGTTACTACGATGTTGCCACTTTTTATTATTTCTTCAGTTTCTTGACAGACTATAGTTTCACATTTGAACTAGGTCACTAAACTAATTCCCCTTTCAGGTGAAAGTAGCTCCATGGAACACAACTCGAGCGTACATTCAAGCCATGCGGGGCAAGTGTCTGCTGCAGCTGACGGGCCCGGCTGACCCGACAGGTTGCGGGGAAGGGTTCTCCTACGTCCGGGTTCCGAATAAACCCACCCAGCAACCCACGGATGAGCAGCAACCCAAACGCACGGTTACTGGTACTGACGCCGATCTGCGTCGACTGAGTCTGAACAATGCAAAGGCTCTGCTCCGCAAGTTCGGTGTGCCGGAAGAGGAGGTAAGATTCACTGTCTCATTCTAACATTAAACGGTATATCGTTGAATATAATTATTGCAATAAGTTTTTAAGAGCGGGCTTTAAAATTTTGCTGTGTTTTCTAATAAGCATTACGATCCCGGAAGACGATTGACTTAAATAAAATTGAGTTTATTTAATCATTGTATATTTATCTGATATTTGCCTAACGGAAAACACGATTCACTTACTTTGACTCAATAGTTTTATTTTCGAAATTATTAATCTTCCTGGGATTTTCAACAAATATCTGTTACACTGATTGAGTTACTATCATTAAATAACTTGCACTACTACAATCATACACTTTATAAAATAATGGCTAAAGGAAATATTAGTATTGTATTTAATTTTTAAGTAATCATCAAAAACATTTTTGGGACTTACGATCTTTACTTTCGTGCTATAATGCGGGAACCGTTGTTACGCGATATTGTTCACTATTAGCTGCAGCGCAAAGTACAATTCATGCAGGCACGATTCATGGAATCATTATATCACGATTGGAGGATAGCGGAGTGTGTAGGCGCTGCTAGCGTGGTTTGATATTTTTTCCAGTCCGGTCTTAATTGTCTGACGTAGCAGCCCACAATGGACACTTTGTGGGCTGCAGTCAACAGTCGTGGATATCGCGCTATCTCTATCATTTTCAGTATTTATGAAAAAGAAGGCATCATATTAAGACAAAGTACGATTATTAGCAACAATGAGTTTAGTCTGGTGTAAGTGGATATAAGCTAGCAAGTAAAATATGTAGCTTAAGTTCCTATCTATAATTTCAGATCAAAAAGCTGTCCCGTTGGGAAGTTATTGACGTGGTGAGAACACTGTCCACGGAGAAAGCGAAGGCCGGCGAGGAGGGAATGACTAAGTTCTCGAGAGGAAACAGATTCTCCATAGCGGAACATCAAGAAAGGTATAAAAACTTAATTATTAACGCACAGTGCCGGTACTCCTAGCACCCTGGGCGAGATTTTTTCGGCGCTCAGGGTGCTAAAAAAATTGGTGCCCCTTTTGTTTGCCTTCAGCGCCCCTTTTTCTTCGGCGGGCGACCGCCCCCCTCCTTATGCCGCAACTTCCAGATGCGCTTCTTTTATCTGCCATCTGTCTTTTCATGTGGCATCTAATTCATGACGTCATAAACACATGAGCATTATACTGAGTTATAGTTTGAAACACACCCTGCAAACTGCTTTCTACAATATTATATTTTATCTTACAGATACAAAGAAGAGTGTCAGCGTATATTCGAGCTACAAAACCGAGTGCTGCAGAGTACAGAAGTGCTCAGTACTGACGAAGCGGAAAGTTCTGTCAGCGAGGAGTCTGATCTTGAGGAGATGGGCAAGAATCTAGAGAATATGCTCGCCAATAAGAAGACTACTGAGCAAGTGAGTTGTATTTAAATACTAGATTTACGATAGAACAGGACCGGTTTCTTTGTTTTTCGCTCTAGCGTTTTGCGTTCATCTTATATATAAAATTTTCGTGTCACAATGTTAGTTACCGTACTCCTCCGAAACGGCTTTACTGATTTTTACCAAATTTTATATGCACATTCAGTAGGTTTGAGAATCGGCTACTGGCTACTTTTTATATTGATAAGTGCATTTGTTGAATAAATAATAGTAAATTATTACAACTCGAGACTGACGGCGACCATTGTTTGTGCACGGGATAGCTATGGACGTTGCCATGGTGACATTAAGTATGTCATTTAGTAATTTCAATAAAATAATATGGGCGAAATACTTTATAATATGGCAAAACAACGTTTGCCGGGAAAGCTAGCTACTCCTCTAAAACAACTTTACTGATTTTTACCAAATTTTGTATGCAAATTCAGTAGGTCTGAGAATCGGCTATTATGTATTTTTTACACCCCTAAGTGATTAGGGTTGTCCAATGTCCACCCTTAATTTTTTTTCATAATATAAAAAGTAATTATCTGAATTCTGAGTTAACTACCTGCACTTCAGAATTTCTTAAAGAACTCCAAACATTTACATATAATATACAACGCTTAGAGTTTATCAAGCAATGCTGAAAATAAAACGTTCAGACACCTATCTCACAGGCTCTAGAGTTCTGTTCAGTGACTGTCGCTCATACAGTACAGTGTATAGCACTTCCGCATGGAAACTCATCAGCTCAACATAAAGAAATATGATTAAACTACAAAAACGACATTAATAGAACGATATTTGTCCCAATAAATTTGAACGACTTTCCTATACATACCTCATAGGTCACATGATCAAATTGCCACCTTGGTAACCGCAACACTAACACATTCACATAACAAATTCAACCTTAACTCCAGAGCGTAACGCACACATTACTTCTGCCATTCTGCGCCAGACCAATCAGCGTTGGTCGCTGAAAAATCGCTGTGAAAAGTACCAATAATAGGGACATAACGTGATGACGCATGGTGTTGTGGAGGTTTATTTGTATCTATATACTACCAGAGTAAACTGAACTAACGAGTAGGCCGACTCAGAAGAGAACTACTGAACCGATTTACTTAAATACGGTTTCAAAAGAAAGGTTATTAAATAATCATCATTTTATTCCTAACAACTATCAATGTGAATTAACTACCAAGGGAAATATTTCGGAAAAACATAATTAAAAAAATATATATTTTTTCCTTCCTATGTATATAACTTGGTAACCCTCAGGATCATGGAAATATAGGTAATTATAAAATATTTGGCTACTTTTATCAGCTTTCTAATGAACTTTAAATCATTACAATGAAGCTATAAACAACAGAACTGCAGCCGTTTGAATGAGCTTCAGTAGCGCTGAACCCATGACAGTAGCTAAGCTACTGGGCTGGTTTTCTATAGAATGATAATAGAATTTTGAATAAAAAGCATGAATGAAGTAATAAAAATATGTTAAAGTAAGCTGGTACTTATTCATAGGTTGTATTTACAGTTTTTTTTATGTGATCAACTAAATAATAGGTATAGATAGGTATTTGTTGTACTAAAGAGGCCCATTCACGGCAGGACTGCACGGCAGTCCTGCCGTGAATAGGCCCTTTAAACTTACTGATAAAATAATTAAAAAAAAAATATTTTATTTTATTAATGTCCTTAACCTGATCTGTATCTTCTGAATAATTACACTGGTAACAAAAGTCTCTAGAAAGATTACATTTGTAACCGACATGACATAATATCCAAAAATCCACAACGGGATGAATAACAACCAGCTTTACATTGACGGGATTGATATTACAAGTTCGAGATCTTTCAATGAGATTGAATTAACGGATGAAATAACCGGCAATCAATAAATGATTGGTATCCTCGATCTTTCAGCCACAGCCTATGGGTTCAGAAAACGTGGGCTTTGCTACTTAGGCGTTTTGCGGTTCTGCTAACATAACGTGTTGCTGAAAAGAAATTACTATCTAAGCATCAAAACTTGACACAACACAGGAACTTTTAACTTCAGGTGGATATTTGGACGAAGAACATGATAGTTCTAATATATTTACAAAGAAAAGATTTTCATTTGAGAAGTACTCAAGAAGAAGCTGATACCCGTTTCATACTACATGTGATTGATTGTAAAGCTTTTTACTGTTAACAGTAAATTTTCGCGACAATGTTGTGCGACTACTCGTTCTGCACTTCTCTGAGAAAGAAGAAGAAACAGAAGAACGATTTTGTAACGCTGAAAGATTTGTCACTCTTATGCATACAAACAAGACCGCGGACTCAAAGAACTGGATAACCTAAATAACTTAAGAGCAGCAATGTTCCAGAACATTAAAGAAGATAGCGAAAGAAAGAAGATTCCAGAACATTAAGCCAGATACCCTTAACGTCTAATACTTTAAGAAAGTTTCTCCGATTTCCTATCAAAATAAATTATTTTTCAAGCTTCAAAACTTGACACAACTTTATAAGTTACCGCTGATACGACAAGCCTTTCGAAAGCATGCGCTAAGATCAAACAGGCAGACAGACAAACGGACGGACGGACGGACGGACGGACGGACGGACGGACGGACGGACGGACGGACAGACGGACAGACAACGAAGTCTTAGTAATAGGGTCCCGTTATTACCCTTTGGGTACGCACGGAACCCTGAAAATAAAAACTAGAACGCCCACTTTGACCCAACTTCGTCGTGGGTCGTTTTGAGCGTTGCCTGAGCGTAAATGATGACGTCATGAGTGACGTATTCGCCGCGATCAAATTTTTTTTGCAAAAAATGATTTTGCACGATTAGTTAATCAAGTGATTTACATAAGCTTAGAAGTACTCAACACGCGGCACGAGCTGGCAGCAACGGCTTTTGTGTTGTAAGTATACTTTTCTTTATTTATATTGATATTGTTGTTGGAAATGGTCGAAAAAGATTTGGCGAAAGCATTGAACTATTATTACTACGTACTTATTACAATTTTATTTCAAAACTGCGGTAAAATCCTGGCCCTAATTTTAACTATAACGTTTTTCATCATCATTAAGTAATTTTATTAATTCTATTTATCAGTGCTTTGTACAGTGAGCAATGCCAAGAAAACGCCGAGGGGCTGATTTGAGCCGTAATACAAGTATAGCTAGAAGCAAGAAAAAAAGGAGACGCCAAAGAACCGAAGAACAAATCCAGCAAGAAATTACTGATGCACGTGTGAGAATGGCGCAATTGCGTCAAAAACGATCAGAAAATACACGAGCTGACTGCAATGAAATAAGATTAAAACGACAGTCACGCCCTTTCACGGTCAATAGACGCAAAACAGTACACTGGAGGAAGTTGATTCCTATGCAGGTAGCGGGTCATCTTAAACTAGTCAGTTATGTTGGTCGGGAAGAAGAAAAGGACAGAATAGTATTTCTATCATTAAATTACTATACTTAGGGCCTGTTTCACGACTTCCTGATAAGTGACGAATAGGCTATCCACCAATTAACTTGACAAATCAAGTATGGAGAATCTGTCAAAAAAGTTGCGTATAGCCTATTCGGCACTTTATCAGAAAGTGGTGAAACAGACCCTAAGCGGAATAGAGCAACAATCTCGAGCTGTCTAACGAAACCGAAATTGATTTAAGTACATCTGTGTGTAAAAATATGTGTATGTATACACTCACACAAGCATCTTTCTAAGAGATTAAATTGTCAACGTGCCGATAAGTGCCGACTGGACGTCAAAATAGGAGTTCTGCTGTCATGTATCACACGTCTCTTTTTACCACGCAGTGTTACTGATAGTGACATCTCGCTTGCTCAGGCCTTTGTTTCTCTATTCCGCTAGGTTTAACTTTATGATTTCTATACAACAAAACAAAAATAAAAAATCACCATAATATATTTCCATTTAAGTAAATCGAAATACTTCAGATGAATCGAAATACACAATATCATCCAGATAAATGTTGGTAGAAATAGCTAGGTTTACCCTCGAGGAGATGAAACAGGCCCTTACTGTCGTAATTAATTAGTGGTACTTATGTAATTTTAAGGAATCAATTATATAATAGTAACTTAAAAATAATAATGTTTGGCATTTATTATTTTTATATCAGTTCACGCCGCTCCGTGGCTATTTCACGCATATATACCACATCCTTAAACACTTACAATAAGTCAGTTATTTTTGTCTACACCAAAAATTACCTAGAAATACCTACTTTATATAGCAAAACAACGTTTGCGGAGACAGCTAGTTTTTATATATAAAACTTGCTGTCCCGGCAAACGTTGTTTTGCCATACAACTTTGTAATGTAGTAGTTCTTTATTATTTTATTGAAGTGACTAAATAAGTATGGTACCATGGCAACGTCCATCGCTATCCCGTCGCACAAACAATGGTCGCCATCAGTCTCGAGTTATAATAATTTACTATTACTAGCTATTTGACTATTTGACCGAACTTTGCTCGGTATTCGATAAAACACGAATAAAATTACATTTTCTAAAAATGATTCCTGGCTGGATCGATGTATCGCCCCCGAAACCCCCTATATACAAAATTTCATTAAAATCGTTGGAGCCGATTCCGAGATTCCAATTGTATATATATATATATATATATATATATATATATATATATATATATATATATATATATATATATATATATATATATATAAAGATAAAGATATAAGATTTATTCAAATGCACTTATCAATATAAAAAGTAGCCAGTAGCCGATTCTCAAACCTACTGAATGTGCATATAAAATATGGTAAAAATCAGTAAAGCCGTTTCGGAGGAGTACGGTAACTAACATTGTGACACGAGAATTTTATATATAAGATTTTGTATTCATTAAAAAATTTTGAGTTCGTTGCTTGCTATTTTAACAAGTGACGATCGCTTTTGTTATAATATATTTTATTCTTTATCTCACTTGTAGCTGACCAAAGAAAGAGAGGAAGCAGAGAGAGAGGAGCTAAGGAAGATGATTCTCGGGCAGTCGGAGAAGAAACCACAGATCAACCAAAATGACCAACAGTCAAATAATCAAGGTAGTGATCCTCAAACTTTTTGGTTGTTCGAAAAACCTTTTAAAAGCAAAATTTTTGATGCAAATCCAAATAAAAGGTACGAGGTCTAAAGACCTCGAATTTTTTATTTGGAATAAATTACAAGAAGTGGATATTAATCAAGAGTCGCGTCGGTATTATAAAATTTTGAGTGGCATTGTAAACTTGACACTAAGCTATGCTGAAACCAGCATCAGAAACCAGCATCGGAAACCAGCATCAGAAACCTGATCACTTCTAAAAACGATTCATTAAGTATTAACTGAGCAAGCGCAACGGATCGAGCCATGTCGGCTGACGTGACGTGCAGTTTTACGGTGACGTTGCCGTATTTACCGTACACTTTTTCTATTCGAATAACGTACCCTAGTTAATGCATAATAAGTAGAATTTTACGAGGCACGGCGACGTGCAACGTTGCGTCGTCGTGACGTGCATTTTCACGTTACGTTGACGTAAATTTGCACGCCGCGACAACGTAACGTGCCACGTTACCGCACCGTTCCACGTTGACGACGTCGTGACGTGTAGATGTGGACAGGCCGGCTGACTAAATGTCCGTAGTCTGCGGGGGCCCTAATACTCTTTGTTTGTTGCAGGGCGCGTGCTGCGTATTGCGCGTACGTTCCGCAACGCGACGGGTCAACGGTACACGCGCGTAGAGTTAGTCCGTAAAGCGGCCATCATTGAAGCGTATACCAAAATACGATCCACTAAGGACGAAGCGTTCATACGACAGTTCGCGACCATGGATGAGACGCAAAAGGAGGAGATGAAACGAGAGAAACGAAGGATTCAGGTTTGTGGATTGTAGTTTTTATTATATTTTCAAAGTCTCCTAATAAAAAAAATATATGTTTTTAAATAAATTGAACGCTTAGAGTCAGATAGATCTAACGACATTGCAAGAACAAAACTTGGAAAACCAAACTTTGCTTAAAGTAAAGAGAAGTTTAACATAAAAGCGTGGCGTGATGGTACATACTAAGTCAATTATTGTTTAGTGACTGGCTAGTGATAATAATATAACATAATATAGTTTATAGCTAAGATGAAATTCTCAGCTTCTTTTAGTTTCAGTAATGCGTATGTATAAGTGATTTTTACATCAGCTGAATTTTTTTATACAGGAACAACTGCGTCGTATCAAGAGGAATCAAGAAAGGGAGAGACTGGCTGGAAATGTCACCGTACCGGCCACGCCCAGTAATGACAGTATGTGTTTTGTATTTTGAATATTGCTTCAATTAACGACATTTAAAATAGTCTTAGTTTACGTATAGATACGCGATGTCCGGTCCCTTTCACTCCGTTCTAAATATATTATCGCGTTAGAGCAAGTACGCTATAGAAGTATTAGCATAGAAGCATATTAATGCGTAAATGTACCATCGAGGAAATTGATTCCTAGGCAGGCAGTTAATTATTGTGATCTGTCGGCTGGGATTGACGTAACGCGACCAAACTACGTAGGTCCCCCATCTGCCTAGGAATCAACTTCTCTGATAGTACAACGTAGCGATAATCTACATGCTTCACAACCGTACTTTTGCACACTAAATGACCTCTATCTCCTATGCCTCACACTCCTCGTTTAGTGTAGATCCTTAACCTTTTCCACCCTGCAGGTATGATGAGCATGTCATCGTCAATGCTGGACCGTGGCTCCCCCGGTCTCATCCCGCTCGGTCAGATCAAACAAGAACCCGACTTGCCGACCCCATCCCGTCGCCGCCCGAAACTCAAACCAGATCTCAAGCTGAAGGTAAATAAAAATAAAGTATGTATTGCTTTTTTTCTCAATATTGTGCCGTCCTGTACTCTGAGGCCAGTTCTCGTAATAAAAAATTGTCAAGTTAAAACATGAGTCAAAATTAAGTTCCAATTTTGTTCTCGTTAAAACTCGGGAAGGGCTGAACCGATTTGGCTAATTTTGGTATTGAAATATATGTGGAATACCAGGGAAGGTAGTGATGAGAAGTTCACGGGGTCTTCTAGTAAATAATAAATTATTGCTTTTATATGTTACACGAGAATTGACTTTATGAGTTATCTCAGTCAGTAAAGTGACAAATGAAACTCAAAGCTATAGCAATTATTATTCTAAATAATCCAAACCTAATAAAAATATAAAGTGACAAATTAAAAAGGATGGCAATCAAATGTTATTTTACTGACTGAAATAAAATAATTTATTTGCTTTGCAAGTTGTAGAATAGAGTTTAATAATTCGCTCGAATATCCATTTTAAAAGCTAGTTCATTGTTTGCTTTTGTTTTGTAATATTTTGGCGCATGAAGGTTTTAAGATTTTAAGTTTACATTGCGCATGATTTTATAATGAGCCTGGACATTTTGATTTTAACGTTTTGAATTATTAATTGTAGGTTTTGCCTTTTTATTTAAATATGTTACTGGTTACATATATACCCTTTGTGTGTGTGTCCTTGCTTCAACATGAAATAAAAAAAACATAACGTCACAGTGCGGCGCGTGCGGTCAAGTGGGACACATGCGTACGAACAAGGCGTGTCCGCTTTACACGGGCGGGGCGCCGTCGCCCGAACACGACACGCCTCCTGAGCCCGATGAGGAGGAGCTTGGGTACGTCGATGGCACTAAGCTGACGCTGCCTACGAAGATTATTAAGGTTTGTGACGTCACTATGTTAGTTTACATATTAGTTAGTTAGTGTACACAAAGTAATGATAACACCTGTATGTGAAGGGTCGATGCTTACGACAAAAACCGGTCCAGTCGCAGTCCGCAGTTCACAGCTGACACTATATTGTTATACTGAAAAGTGATGTAGTTTAGCAAATTAAATTATAATAATGTTTTTATTTACAACTGCAAAATATATTATATTTAGTTTATACTACACTATCTTTGTTATTAGTTGTTCTTCCCCGTGAAGGATGAATTACTTTAGTCAATAGATTATTGTACAAGTTTATTTGTTTATTAGTTTCTTACTAGATTATAGTGATATAATGTTGCGCGTGGTGAACTTTCTAAGCTGTACCAGACAAACCTTGCAGGTTTATGGTACACTCTCAATTAGACATAAGTTATAATTTGTATTACTTAAATAAATAAATAAAACATATTTTTGCGTCAGGGTGATTGTATTTATAAATTGATAGCATCGCGCTGTTTTAAAATACGCTGCCTTTGTCTGTGAAATGACTTTTACAATGAGCTAGAAAAAAACAAGATTAAAACTTCAGTTACTAGTGTTACTTAGATTTTCATTGTGTTAATGTTTTTTTGATTTTTGGAATTTATAACAGATTGATTATATGTTTGTTTTTCTTTCTTTTCTTTTCACTTAATCTCGTTAACAGAACTTAGATCAAGTTGACGAGCGGGGTCGTCGCATCGGTGGGCGGCGCGACTCGCGCGGGCGGCGCCGGCGTAACCCCAGCGACTGCGACTATCTTGTGCGGCGGCCGGCGGAAAGACGCCGTACCGACCCGCTAGTGACGTTGTCATCATTACTGGAAGACGTGTTGAATCATATGCGCCATCTGCCGGATGTACAGCCGTTCTTGTTCCCTGTTAATCAGAAGGTAACAGTTTATATATACCCTGTTTTGAGTGTTATTCCCGCAGAGAGATCCCGTCCGGACTCGCTAGTGACGTTGTCGTCATTACTGGAAGACGTGCTGAATCATATGCGCCATCTGCCGGATTTACAGCCTTCTTGTTCCCTGTTAATCAGAAGGTAAGAGTTTATTTTATAGGTGCCCGATAAAATACGAGGCATTATTTAAGTAAATGATAGACATGTTCGATACTGCCTAATGCATATAACTCTTTTTTATCTTCTTTTAGATTTATACTTACAATTTAAACAAAAATATCCATAATATATGTATTATGCACATATTTATGGGCTGTTTACACTCAGCCACTGCCGCTGCTCCTCGCGCTGCCGGCAATATTACTCTGAATACTTCTGCGGTAGTAACGACGCGAATGAGCGTTTACGCTTAGCCCTCTATATACTAGCCGCGTCGGGCAGCGGCAGCGGCATGACGAGTGGCAGCGCGAGTGACTACCGTCGGTGGCCAAATTATTATACTCACTTGAAAAACAATAAGTTTTCGTGTCTCATAAGGAATTTTTTTTATCTTTAAAAAGGTTAATATTTTTTTAGCCTTATGGTAAGGTGCAGAGTCCTGCATACATATGCAGGTCCCGTCTGGCTGCTATTCAGCTATCTGGGGATAGAGATGACTTTATAAATCTAGCAGATATTGGTCTTAACGCATGGTTCCTTCGACCAGGTGTAGTCGACCATTCCCCTTTGTTCTATTCTCGCCTCATGTCGTAACCGACGAAGGTGGTTTCACTCGTTCAATAACACAGCTTTTATAAAAAAAATCATGTCGCCTTTGGTGAACAAAAATCCATCAACCAATACGAAACTACGTAAAAATCTCACACTGATTATATTAATAATTTGGCCACCCACTGTATTTGCATTATTGCGCTGCCCACTTCCCAGCTAGTGGGTAGCACTTCCCTACCCACTTTGCCCAACAGGGCTGAATAAAAATGCCGCATTACATGATAATAATTTACAGCTGGTAGCCGATTATCACCGCATAGTTCAACGGCCGATGGATCTACAGACGATTAGAGAAAACCTCAGACAAAAGCATTATCAGAGCCGCGAGGAGTTCTTGGCTGACGTCAACCAGATCGTGGAAAACTCTACTTTGTATAACGGTTAGTTAAACCTGACCATTTATTCAAAATGACACACAAATACACACATAATATACCATTGATATATACTTGAATGTCATTTTCAAGGCTAACATAAATCTAAGATGAAACCTTGAGAGCTTTAGTGCGATAGATCTTCTAAGTTCTAGTCCTTGAGCATATAAGCACAAATATTCATACCCTTCATATAATTATGATAAATATTTCTGGCGCATTAAGGTAAGTAGTAGGTAGATAAGGTTGAGTTATTAAGAATAAAATTGCAAACTTGTCATCGTCAAAGCCATCAGCCAAAAAACTACTACATTCTTATGTCCGTAGGTCAGAATAGCAGTTTGACGGTGGCGGCACAGCGCATGATGCAGCGTTGTTTCGAGAAGTTGGCCGAAAAAGAGGAACAGTTTATGAAGCTCGAGAAACAAATTAATCCGCTACTAGATGACAATGATCAGGTAAGCGATTAACACGCCTTTAATGATTTCTAAATGGTATAGCTGATAGAATTTACTATAAAAGTTATACTTATCTAAACCATGTAAAGTTATAGAAATATAATTTGATAAAGTCCGTTGGCCGGATAGTAGAAATTCGTCCATTAATTAAACTATATTCGTAATAGATTCGTAAGTATTTTTATCGTATGCGTGGAATTAAGGTGTCGATAATTATTTTTGTGCGTGTAAAGGTTCAAGTAATATAGCTAAAGTTCTATGGCTGAATCTCTATCTGACAACCAGATAGAATACGATTAAATTATATAATCGAGATGTCACTATTTACAGATTCACCAACAGAATCACAAACAAAAATACAAAACGATACAACTGATTTTTTTAATGGATGAAATATGTTCCAATGACATGTGAAATACAACATTCTTTGCGATAAAGTTAAATGCAAACTATATTGAAAGTGCTAGGCTATACAGTATACTACTTTTACATGCAATAAGATACGAAATTACTTGAAATGATCTCAATATTGTATCTTTTCAGGTTGCCCTTTCCTTCATATTCGAAAACTTACTGACGACCAAACTGAAAGTGATGCCAGAGGCGTGGCCCTTCCTCAAGCCGGTTAACAAGAAGCAGGTGAAGGACTACTACAATGTCATCAAGAAGCCTATCGACATGGAGACTATTGGGAAAAAGATTCAAGGTTAGGAAAAATAATAAATATACAACGGAAGGAAAAATATTCAAACTTCGTGTACAATATCAATAACTCAGAGTACGCCAGTCTTGGCTTTTAATCGTAAATAAATATATCATGCTTTCTTTATCGTTTTTCGTATACTGAAAGAAGACATAGAATGACTAAAAAATACTCGTGTCACTCGGAGACTGCCGCGGTAAAGCTATTACATAGCATTTTTTACTAACTTATGCAGTTATAATTCGCATACGTCTAGCCGCACGCACACAAACACCGAAGTCTGGCTACGCTGCACCGACCGGTCGGAGTGAGGGATGTTAAGTTTTTTTATATGATATTGAATGTACTGTAACTTCTTGGTGGTTATATTCAATTAAATAATAATACACTTTCATTGCATTTATAATTATGTAGTAAAGTGGAATAAATACAAGGAAAGTGTATAATTATTTAATTAGGTTTTTATGTCATGGAATTTCTTGATTCGGTCGCGCTCAAAGCCCATAAATAAAGCCGATAAAAGCTATGCAATAGCTTAAAACGTTTGTTTAATTAGTTTTAAATAACTTTATTTTTGCGTTATACACTAATTATAAATAATATATTCTTCATATAATTTTAATATTTTAACTATAGAAAGTGATGGAAAAAGATGAAGTCGAGAAATATGTAGAATATTATATATGAAAATTCTGCTAACTTTCTTAACAGTTGTTCATATTTTTTAGCCCACAAATACCACAGTCGCGAGGAGTTCTTGCGTGACATACAGCTGCTGGTGGACAACTGCCGCGCGTACAACGGACCCAACTCTCAGTTCACGCGGCAGGCCGAAGCTATACTAAAAGTTACGAAGGAGGCTTTGGAACAGGTGAGAGTTAAGAAATCGTGTTTATTTAACCCATAAGTTATTTATACTATTATATTCTTTGTAAGCACAGGAAATATCATTTACAAATGCTCCTATTTGATAAGTATGGTAAAACAGAATTCAAAAGCGCCATATATTATTATATTTAATCTTTATAGGAGCGTTATCTCGAGGCAATAAATATTTTGGACCTGAGAAATGAACACAGGTTAACATCCACTGTACCACTTTTCAAGCATATGCCGCGCACGGTAAAACTCTGGAATGAACTGTCACCAGCAGTATTTCTGCACCAATACGACCTGCAAACCTTCAAAAAAATAGGGTATTCCAACGCACGCCCTAATGTTGCGAGTCTCTATTGGGCGACGGTAGTTGTTTTCCATAAGGTGACCTGTTTGCCCGTTTTTTTTTATTTTATAATTTTTATAATTTTCAGTTCGACGAGCACGTGTCGCAACTGGAAGCGAACATCGTGCGAGTGCAACAGAAGATGCTGGAGGCGGCGGAGTCCGACACGGAGGAGGAACAACCCACGACGACGGACGAGAAGCGCGGCCGCGGACGACCGAGGAAACACAAGCCGTCCACGTCAGCCGACGGTAAGCTAAGCGGCCCCTAGACGTGCAATTTTATTGCGAAATTTTTTGGAAAAAAAAAGAAAAATAAAGAAGATGTGGTCAAAAATAGGCACCTTCAAACCAGGCGGCTAACGCACCAGTTGGATTTGGTTGAGTTTTTGAATTTGAGCTATTTATATGACCTTTTCTAAACGCTAGCGCAAAAAAAGTTTCTATAATTATTAATTTCAGAAAAAATCTAACGTGACTTTAGTAATACCGGTGATGAACGCTATAATCTTAGCGGCCTAGACGAGCAATTTTATTGCGCAATATCACGTTTTGCATAATATTATTCACCGTCTAGGGTTGATATTGAACATCGCGCCTTCAATCAAATTGTTAAATAAACTGTTCAATAAAAGTTAAGCGTGATATTCCACAATACAATTGATCGTCTAGGGGACCAGTTAAAAGTAAATTCGATACGACGCATAGGCTGTTTATGATTTTTATCCATACTTATATTATAAATCAGAAAGTGAATCTGTCTGTCTGATATCTCTTCATATCCAAGCCCGATTTTTGTGTGAATTGGTATAGATATACTTTGAGTTCCGAGAATTGACATAAAGATACTTTCTATCCCTGGAAAATGTACGGTTCCCGTGCAATAAAACGGCGCATCTGAGTTATGGGCGTCATCTAGTCTTTCCAAAAGTTTATTTAAATTATTTTATTTACATTAGACTTAAGCGTCTTCATAGGCTGAACAAGAAGTAGCTTTTCACCCATATTCTTTGTTTTCTCTTATAGTTCTTATTATCTATTTATAGTAAGAATTACGTCTTTTTGAATGCTTAAACGTTATTGGTAATGTTTAAATATATCTTCACAGATGCAACACCAAGGAAACGCGGCCGACCCAGGAAAGACCAGAACAGTCTTGTTGATGGTAAGTTTAAAATTTGTACCATTGATACCATTGATCACATTTATTTATCAAAACATAATATCATAAAGAGAAGACGGAAACAATTTTATGTTTCTACATTTTTTCGTCGTCACGGGGGCATGGATCCAAAGCAATAGTTAACGCCTGTAGTCCACCGACGCTGCGAACTGCGAAACAGCGGCGAACCGATTTACTGTCTCATCCGCCACACGACATTGTGTTATATTGCATCTCGCTCTATTGATGTTTCGCAGAGTTTTCGCAGTTCGCAGCGTCGGTGGACTAGAGGCGTAATCAAAATTATGGCAGCGTTTTCTTTTAAGCCACGTGAAAAATTATACTTGGTTGACATTAACAGGAGTTAATCAGCTGACTCTTAAGTTACATTCTTCAATGTGGCTATAGGCTGCGTTAGTTCTGATTTTAGCCAATGAGGGTTTTATGGCGCTATGTAGCCGTAGCTCAGGGTCTATCGTGTCAATTGTCGTGTCAGACAGCTGTCATATGTCACGATATATGACAGCTGTCTGACGCGACAATTGATACGATAGACCCTACCGTCCCTCTGGTGGCAAAATGATATATCGAAAATCCTCACTTTCCACAGATCTGTTTGATATATACATCTGTTTGACACGACATTTGACACGAAAGACCCTACCGTCCCTCTGGTGGCAAAATGATATATCGAAAACCCTCACTTTCCACAGATCTGCAATATTCGGATAGCGGAAGCTCAGGCTTGGAGGAGGTGGAACAGAAGGAGGCGGCGGAGACCATGGTGCAACTGTCCGTCAATCCAGGTCATTATATAATTTTATAAATGTCTTTTTTATAAGGCTTCAGTCTCGAAATTAGCGGGCAGCGGGGCGGAAGCGGTGACGGCGCGTTCCAATGTATATATTTATATGGACAAGCCGTCTAGTAGGCCGCGCGGCGAGTGGCTTTCGAGACCTGTCCAT